>NW_026112850.1:0-57667 GCF_024323335.1 Lathyrus oleraceus | reverse complement strand
CGTTGATGTCTGGTTGAGTCTTCCCAGTCATCCGTTGATGTTGGTCACCTCTCCGTTGGTGACGGTAAACGTCGAGTTTTTCCCATTCGTCCGTTGATGTCTGGTCACCTCTCCGTTGGTGTCGGTAAACGTCGAGTTTTTCCCATTGTCCGTTGACGTCTGTTGTATCTTTTTCCATTCATCCGTTGATGTCTGGTCACCTCTCCGTTGGTGTCGGTAAACGTCGAGCTTCTCCCAGTCATCCGTTGATGTCTGGTCACCTCTCCGTTGGTGTCGGTAAACGTCGAGTTTCTCCCATTCATCCGTTGATGTCTGGTTGAGTCTTCCCAGTCATCCGTTGATGACTGGTCACCTCACCGTTGGTGTCGGTAAACGTCGAGTTTTTCCCATTCGTCCGTTGATGTTTGGTTGTATCTTTTCCATTCATCCGTTGATGTCTGGTCACCTCTCCGTTGGTGACGGTAAACGTCGAGTTTTTCCCATTCGTCCGTTGATGTCTGGTTGTATCTTTTTCCATTCATCCGTTGATGTCTGGTCACCTCTCCGTTGGTGTCGGTAAACGTCGAGTTTTCCCATTCGTCCGTTGACGTCTGGTTGTATCTTTCTCCCATTCATCCGTTGATGTCTGGTTGAGTCT
This sequence comes from Lathyrus oleraceus, assembly GCF_024323335.1. Taxonomy (NCBI): domain Eukaryota; kingdom Viridiplantae; phylum Streptophyta; class Magnoliopsida; order Fabales; family Fabaceae; genus Lathyrus; species Lathyrus oleraceus. The sequence continues at coordinate 57,030 of NW_026112850.1, read as the reverse complement.
TCCCAGTCATCCGTTGATGTCTGGTCACCTCTCCGTTGGTGTCGATAAACGTCGAGCTTCTCCCAGTCATCCGTTGATGTCTGGTCACATCTCTGTTGGTGTCGGTAAACGTCGAGTTTCTGCCATTCATCCATTGATGTCTTGTTGAGTCTTCCCAGTCATCCGTTGATGTCTGGTCACCTCTCCGTTGGTGTCGGTAAACATCGAGTTTCTCCCATTCATCCGTTGATGTTTCGTTGAGTCTTCCCAGTCATCCGTTGATGTCTGGTCACCTCTCCGTTAGTGTCGGTAAACGTCGAGTTTTTCCCATTCGTCCGTTGATGTCTGGTTGTATCTTTTCCAGTCATCCGTTGATGTCTGGTCACCTCTCCGTTGGTGTCGGTAAACGTCGAGCTTCTCCCAGTCATCCGTTGATGTCTGGTCACCTCTCCGTTGGTGTCGGTAAACGTCGAGTTTCTCCCATTCATCCGTTGATGTCTGGTTGAGTCTTCCCAGTCATCCGTTGATGTCTGGTCACCTCTCCGTTGGTGACGGTAAACGTCGAGTTTTTCCCATTCGTCCGTTGATGTCTGGTCACCTCTCCGTTGGTGTCGGTAAACGTCGAGTTTTTCCCATTTGTCTGTTGACGACTGTTTGTATCTTTTTCCATTCATCCGTTGATGTCTGGTCACCTCTCCGTTGGTGTCGGTAAACGTCGAGCTTCTCCCAGTCATCCGTTGATGTCTGGTCACCTCTCCGTTGGTGTCGGTAAACGTCGAGTTTCTCCCATTCATCCGTTGATGTCTGGTTGAGTCTTCCCAGTCATCCGTTGATGACTGGTCACCTCACCGTTGGTGTCGGTAAACGTCGAGTTTTTCCCATTCGTCCGTTGATGTTTGGTTGTATCTTTTCCATTCATCCGTTGATGTCTGGTCACCTCTCCGTTGGTGACGGTAAACGTCGAGTTTTTCCCATTCGTCGTTGATGTCTGGTTGTATCTTTTTCCATTCATCCGTTGATGTCTGGTCACCTCTCCGTTGGTGACGGTAAACGTCGAGTTTTTCCCATTCGTCCGTTGACGTCTGGTTGTATCTCTTTCTCCCATTCATCCGTTGATGTCTGGTTGAGTCTTCCCAGTCATCCGTTGATGTCTGGTCACCTCTCCGTTGGTGTCGATAAACGTCGAGCTTCTCCCAGTCATCCGTTGATGTCTGGTCACATCTCTTGTTGGTGTCGGTAAACGTCGAGTTTCTGCCATTCATCCATTGATGTCTTGTTGAGTCTTCCCAGTCATCCGTTGATGTCTGGTCACCTCTCCGTTGGTGTCGGTAAACATCGAGTTTCTCCCATTCATCCGTTGTTGATGTTTGTTGAGTCTTCCCAGTCATCCGTTGATGTCTGGTCACCTCTCCGTTAGTGTCGGTAAACGTCGAGTTTTTCCCATTCGTCCGTTGATGTCTGGTTGTATCTTTTTCCAATCATCCGTTGATGTCTGGTCACCTCTCCGTTGGTGTCGGTAAACGTCGAGCTTCTCCCAGTCATCCGTTGATGTCTGGTCACCTCTCCGTTGGTGTCGGTAAACGTCGAGTTTCTCCCATTCATCCGTTGATGTCTGGTTGAGTCTTCCCAGTCATCCGTTGATGTCTGGTCACCTCTCCGTTGGTGTCGGTAAACGTCGAGTTTCTCCCATTCATCCGTTGATGTCTGGTTGAGTCTTCCCATTCGTCCGTTGACGTCTGGTTGTATCTTTTCCCATTCATCCGTTGATGTCTGGTCACATCTCCGTTGGTGTCGGTAAACGTCGAGTTTCTCCCATTCATCCGTTGATGTCTGGTTGAGTCTTCCCAGTCATCCGTTGATGTCTGGTCACCTCTCCGTTGGTGTCGATAAACGTCGAGCTTCTCCCAGTCATCCGTTGATGTCTGGTCACATCTCTGTTGGTGTCGGTAAACGTCGAGTTTCTGCCATTCATCCATTGATGTCTTGTTGAGTCTTCCCAGTCATCCGTTGATGTTTGGTCACCTCTCCGTTGGTGTCGGTAAACATCGAGTTTCTCCCATTCATCCGTTGATGTTTCGTTGAGTCTTCCCAGTCATCCGTTGATGTCTGGTCACCTCTCCGTTAGTGTCGGTAAACGTCGAGTTTTTCCCATTCGTCCGTTGATGTCTGGTTGTATCTTTTTCCAGTCATCCGTTGATGTCTGGTCACCTCTCCGTTGGTGTCGGTAAACGTCGAGCTTCTCCCAGTCATCCGTTGATGTCTGGTCACCTCTCCGTTGGTGTCGGTAAACGTCGAGTTTCTCCCATTCATCCGTTGATGTCTGGTTGAGTCTTCCCAGTCATCCGTTGATGTCTGGTCACCTCTCCGTTGGTGACGGTAAACGTCGAGTTTTTCCCATTCGTCCGTTGATGTCTGGTCACCTCTCCGTTGGTGTCGGTAAACGTCGAGTTTTTCCCATTTGTCTGTTGACGACTGTTTGTATCTTTTTCCATTCATCCGTTGATGTCTGGTCACCTCTCCGTTGGTGTCGGTAAACGTCGAGCTTCTCCCAGTCATCCGTTGATGTCTGGTCACCTCTCCGTTGGTGTCGGTAAACGTCGAGTTTCTCCCATTCATCCGTTGATGTCTGGTTGAGTCTTCCCAGTCATCCGTTGATGACTGGTCACCTCTCCGTTGGTGTCGGTAAACGTCGAGTTTTTCCCATTCGTCCGTTGATGTCTGGTTGTATCTTTTTCCATTCATCCGTTGATGTCTGGTCACCTCTCCGTTGGTGACGGTAAACGTCGAGTTTTTCCCATTCGTCCGTTGATGTCTGGTTGTATCTTTTTCCATTCATCCGTTGATGTCTGGTCACCTCTCCGTTGGTGACGGTAAACGTCGAGTTTTTCCCATTCGTCCGTTGACGTCTGGTTGTATCTCTTTCTCCCATTCATCCGTTGATGTCTGGTTGAGTCTTCCCAGTCATCCGTTGATGTCTGGTCACCTCTACGTTGGTGTCGGTAAACGTCGAGTTTTTCCCATTCGTCCGTTGATGTCTGGTCACATCTCTGTTGGTGTCGGTAAACGTCGAGTTTCTGCCATTCATCCATTGATGTCTTGTTGAGTCTTCCCAGTCATCCGTTGATGTCTGGTCACCTCTCCGTTGGTGTCGGTAAACATCGAGTTTCTCCCATTCATCCGTTGATGTTTCGTTGAGTCTTCCCAGTCATCCGTTGATGTCTGGTCACCTCTCCGTTAGTGTCGGTAAACGTCGAGTTTTTCCCATTCGTCCGTTGATGTCTGGTTGTATCTTTTTCCAGTCATCCGTTGATGTCTGGTCACCTCTCCGTTGGTGTCGGTAAACGTCGAGCTTCTCCCAGTCATCCGTTGATGTCTGGTCACCTCTCCGTTGGTGTCGGTAAACGTCGAGTTTCTCCCATTCATCCGTTGATGTCTGGTTGAGTCTTCCCAGTCATCCGTTGATGTCTGGTCACCTCTCCGTTGGTGTCGGTAAACGTCGAGTTTCTCCCATTCATCCGTTGATGTCTGGTTGAGTCTTCCCATTCGTCGTTGACGTCTGGTTGTATCTTTTCCATTCATCCGTTGATGTCTGGTCACATCTCCGTTGGTGTCGGTAAACGTCGAGTTTCTCCCATTCATCCGTTGATGTCTGGTTGAGTCTTCCCAGTCATCCGTTGATGTCTTGTCACCTCTCCGTTGGTGTCGATAAACGTCGAGCTTCTCCCAGTCATCCGTTGATGTCTGGTCACATCTCTGTTGGTGTCGGTAAACGTCGAGTTTCTGCCATTCATCCATTGATGTCTTGTTGAGTCTTCCCAGTCATCCGTTGATGTTTGGTCACCTCTCCGTTGGTGTCGGTAAACATCGAGTTTCTCCCATTCATCCGTTGATGTTTCGTTGAGTCTTCCCAGTCATCCGTTGATGTCTGGTCACCTCTCCGTTAGTGTCGGTAAACGTCGAGTTTTTCCCATTCGTCCGTTGATGTCTGGTTGTATCTTTTCCAGTCATCCGTTGATGTCTGGTCACCTCTCCGTTGGTGTCGGTAAACGTCGAGCTTCTCCCAGTCATCCGTTGATGTCTGGTCACCTCTCCGTTGGTGTCGGTAAACGTCGAGTTTCTCCCATTCATCCGTTGATGTCTGGTTGAGTCTTCCCAGTCATCCGTTGATGTCTGGTCACCTCTCCGTTGGTGACGGTAAACGTCGAGTTTTTCCCATTCGTCCGTTGATGTCTGGTCACCTCTCCGTTGGTGTCGGTAAACGTCGAGTTTTCCCCATTTGTCTGTTGACGACTGTTTGTATCTTTTTCCATTCATCCGTTGATGTCTGGTCACCTCTCCGTTGGTGTCGGTAAACGTCGAGCTTCTCCCAGTCATCCGTTGATGTCTGGTCACCTCTCCGTTGGTGTCGGTAAACGTCGAGTTTCTCCCATTCATCCGTTGATGTCTGGTTGAGTCTTCCCAGTCATCCGTTGATGACTGGTCACCTCTCCGTTGGTGTCGGTAAACGTCGAGTTTTTCCCATTCGTCCGTTGATGTCTGGTTGTATCTTTTTCCATTCATCCGTTGATGTCTGGTCACCTCTCCGTTGGTGACGGTAAACGTCGAGTTTTTCCCATTCGTCCGTTGATGTCTGGTTGTATCTTTTTCCATTCATCCGTTGATGTCTGGTCACCTCTCCGTTGGTGACGGTAAACGTCGAGTTTTTTCCATTCGTCCGTTGACGTCTGGTTGTATCTCTTTCTCCCATTCATCCGTTGATGTCTGGTTGAGTCTTCCCAGTCATCCGTTGATGTCTGGTCACCTCTACGTTGGTGTCGGTAAACGTCGAGTTTTTCCCATTCGTCCGTTGATGTCTGGTTGTATCTTTTTCCATTCATCCGTTGATGTCTGGTCACCTCTCCGTTGGTGTCGGTAAACGTCGAGTTTCTGCCATTCATCCGTTGATGTCTGGTTGAGTCTTCCCAGTCATCCGTTGATGTCTGGTCACCTCTCCTTGGTGTCGGTAAACGTCGAGTTTCTCCCATTCATCCGTTGATGTATGGTTGAGTCTTCCCAGTCATCCGTTGATGTCTGGTCACCTCTCCGTTGGTGTCGGTAAACGTCGAGTTTTTCCCATTCGTCCGTTGACGTCTGGTTGTATCTTTTTCCATTCATCCATTGATGTCTGGTCACCTCTCCGTTGGTGTCGGTAAACGTCGAGTTTCTCCCATTCATCCGTTGATGTATGGTTGAGTCTTCCGAGTCATCCGTTGATGTCTGGTCACCTCTCTGTTGGTGTCGTTAAACGTCGAGCTTCTGCCAGTCATCCGTTGATGTCAGGTCACCTCTCGGTTGGTGTCGGTAAACGTCGAGTTCCCCAATTCATCCATTGACATCTGGTTGAGTCTTCCCAGTCATTCGTTGATGTCTGGTCACCTCTCCGTTGGTGTCGCTAAACGTCGAGTTTCTCCCATTCATCATCTCTCGATGTCTGGACGTGGTTTCTCCCATTCGTCCGTTGATGTCCGGTTGTATCTCTTTCTCCCATTCATCCGTTGATGTATGTTTGAGTCGTCCCGGTCATCCGTTGATGTCTGGTCACCTCTACGTTGGTGTCGGTAAACGTCGAGTTTTTCCCATTCGTCCGTTGACGTCTGGTTGTATCTTTTTCCATTCATCCGCTGATGTCTGGTCACCTCTCCATTGGTGTCGGTAAACGTCGAGTTTTTCCCATTCGTCCGTTGACGTCTGGTTGTATCTCTTTCTCCCATTCATCCGTTGATGTATGGTTGAGTCTTCCCGGTCAATCGTTGATGTCTGGTCACCTCTACGTTGGTGTCGGTAAACGTCGAGTTTTTCCCATTCGTCCGTTGACGTCTGGTTGTACCTTTTTCCATTCATCCGTTGATGTCTGGTCACCTCTCCGTTGGTGTCGGTAAACATCGAGTTTCTCCCATTCATCCGTTGATATATCGTTGAGTCTTCCCAGTCATCCGTTGATGTCTGGTCACCTCTCCGTTGGAGTCGGTAATCGTCGAGTTTTTCCCATTCGTCCATTGACGTCTGGTTGTATCTCTTTCTCCCATTCGTCCGTTGATGTCTGGTTGAGTCTTCCCAGTCATCCGTTGATGTCTGGTCACCTCTCCGTTGGTGTCGGTAAACTTCGAGTTTTTCCCATTCGTCCGTTGACGTCTGGTTGTATCTTTTTCCATTCATCCGTTGATGTCTGGTCACCTCTCCGTTGGTGTCGGTAAACGTCGAGCTTCTCCCAGTCATCCGTTGATGTCTGGTTGAGTCTTCCAATCATCCGTTGATGTCTGGTCACCTCTCCGTTGGTGTCGGTAATCGTCGAGTTCTTCCCATTCGTCCGTTGACGTCTGGTTGTATCTTTTCCCATTCATCCGTTGATGTCTGGTCACATCTCCGTTGGTGTCGGTAAACGTCGAGTTTCTCCCATTCATCCGTTGATGTCTGGTTGAGTCTTCCCAGTCATCCGTTGATGTCTGGTCACCTCTCCGTTGGTGTCGATAAACGTCGAGCTTCTCCCAGTCATCCGTTGATGTCTGGTCACATCTCTGTTGGTGTCGGTAAACGTCGAGTTTCTGCCATTCATCCATTGATGTCTTGTTGAGTCTTCCCAGTCATCCGTTGATGTCTGGTCACCTCTCCGTTGGTGTCGGTAAACATCGAGTTTCTCCCATTCATCCGTTGATGTTTCGTTGAGTCTTCCCAGTCATCCGTTGATGTCTGGTCACCTCTCCGTTAGTGTCGGTAAACGTCGAGTTTTTCCCATTCGTCCGTTGATGTCTGGTTGTATCTTTTTCCAGTCATCCGTTGATGTCTGGTCACCTCTCCGTTGGTGTCGGTAAACGTCGAGCTTCTCCCAGTCATCCGTTGATGTCTGGTCACCTCTCCGTTGGTGTCGGTAAACGTCGAGTTTCTCCCATTCATCCGTTGATGTCTAGTTGAGTCTTCCCAGTCATCCGTTGATGTCTGGTCACCTCTCCGTTGGTGACGGTAAACGTCGAGTTTTTCCCATTCGTCCGTTGATGTCTGGTTGTATCTTTTTCCATTCATCCGTTGACGTCTGGTCACCTCTCCGTTGGTGACGGTAAACGTCGAGTTTTTCCCATTCGTCCGTTGATGTCTGGTTGTATCTTTTTCCATTCATCCGTTGATGTCTGGTCACCTCTTCGTTGGTGTCGGTAAATGTCGAGTTTTTCCCATTCGTCCGTTGACGTCTGGTTGTATCACTTTCTCCCATTCATCCGTTGATGTCTGGTTGAGTCTTCCCAGTCATCCGTTGATGTCTGGTCACCTCTACGTTGGTGTCGGTAAACGTCGAGTTTTTCCCATTCGTCCGTTGATGTCTGGTTGTATCTTTTTCCATTCATCCGTTGATGTCTGGTCACCTCTCCGTTGGTGTCGGTAAACATCGAGTTTCTGCCATTCATCCGTTGATGTCTGGTTGAGTCTTCCCAGTCATCCGTTGATGTCTGGTCACCTCTCCGTTGGTGTCGGTAAACGTCGAGTTTCTCCCATTCATCCGTTGATGTATGGTTAAGTCTTCCCAGTCATCCGTTGATGTCTGGTCACCTCTCTGTTGGTGTCGGTAAACGTCGAGATTTTCCCATTCGTCCGTTGACGTCTGGTTAAATCTTTTCCCATTCGTTCGTTGACGTCTGGTTGTATCTCTTTCCATTCATCCGTTGATGTCTGGTCACCTCTCCGTTGGTGTCGGTAAACGTCGAGTTTCTCCCATTCATCCGTTGATGTATGGTTGAGTCTTCCCAGTCATCCGTTGATGTCTGGTCACCTCTCTGTTGGTGTCGGTAAACGTCGAGCTTCTCCCAGTCATCCGTTGATGTCAGGTCACCTCTCCGTTGGTGTCGGTAAACGTCGAGTTCCCCCATTCATCCATTGACATCTGGTTGAGTCTTCCCAGTCATCCGTTGATGTCTGGTCACCTCTCCGTTGGTGTCGCTAAACGTCGAGTTTCTCCCATTCATCATCTCTCGATGTCTTGACGTGGTTTCTCCCATTCGTCCATTGATGTCCGGTTGTATCTCTTTCTCCCATTCATCCGTTGATGTATGTTTGAGTCGTCCCGGTCATCCGTTGATGTCTGGTCACCTCTACGTTGGTGTCGGTAAACGTCGAGTTTTTCCCATTCGTCCGTTGACGTCTGGTTGTATCTTTTTCCATTCATCCGTTGATGTCTGGTCACCTCTCCATTGGTGTCGGTAAACGTCGAGTTTTTCCCATTCGTCCGTTGACGTCTGGTTGTATCTCTTTCTCCCATTCATCCGTTGATGTATGGTTGAGTCTTCCCGGTCAATCGTTGATGTCTGGTCACCTCTACGTTGGTGTCGGTAAACGTCAAGTTTTTCCCATTCGTCCGTTGACGTCTGGTTATACCTTTTTCCATTCATCCGTTGATGTCTGGTCACCTCTCCGTTGGTGTCGGTAAACGTCGAGTTTCTCCCATTCATCCGTTGATATATGGTTGAGTCTTCCCAGTCATTCGTCGATGTCTGGTCACCTCTCCGTTGGAGTCGGTAATCGTCGAGTTTTTCCCATTCGTCCGTTGACGTCTGGTTGTATCTCTTTCTCCCATTCGTCCGTTGATGTCTGGTTGAGTCTTCCTAGTCATCCGTTGATGTCTGGTCACCTCTCCGTTGGTGTCGGTAATCATCGAGTTTTTCCCATTCGTCCGTTGACGTCTGGTTGTATCTTTTTCCATTCATCCGTTGATGTCTGGTCACCTCTCCGTTGGTGTCGGTAAACGTCGAGTTTCTCCCATTCATCCGTTGATGTCTGGTTGAGTCTTCCCAGTCATCCGTTGATGTCTGGTTGAGTCTTCCCAGTCATCCGTTGATGTCTGGTTATGTTTTCCCAGTCATCTGTTGATGTCTGGTCACCTCTCCGTTAGTGTCGGTAAACGTCGAGTTTTTCCCATTCTTCCGTTGACGTCTGGTTGTATCTTTTTCCCGTCATCCGTTGATGTCTGGTCACCTCTCCGTTGGTGTCGGTAAACGTCGAGCTTCTCCCAGTCATCCGTTGATGTCTGGTCACCTCTCTGTTGGTGTCGGTAAACGTCGAGTTTCTCCCATTCATTCGTTGATGTATGGTTGAGTCTTCCCAATCATCCGTTGATGTCTGGTCACCTCTCTGTTGGTGATGGTAAACGTCGAGTTTTTCCCATTCGTCCGTCGATGTCTGGTTGTATCTTTTTCCATTCATCCGTTGATGTCTGGTCACCTCTCCGTTGGTGTCGGTAAACGTCGAGCTTCTCCCAATCATCCGTTGATGTCTGGTCACCTCTCCGTTGGTATCGGTAAACGTCGAGTTTCTCCCATTCATCCGTTGATGTCTGGTTGAGTCTTCCCAGTCATCCATTGTTGTCTGGTCACCTATCCGTTGGTGTCAGTAAACATCGAGTTTCTCCCATTCATCCGTTGATGTATGGTTGAGTCTTCCCAGTCATCCGTTGATGTCTGGTCACCTCTCCGTTGATGTCGGTAAACATCGAGTTTTTCCCATTCGTCCGTTAACGTCAGGTTGTATCTTTTATCATTCATCCATTGATGTCTGGTCACCTCTCCGTTGGTGTCGGTAAACGTCGAGTTTCTCCCATTCATCCGTTGATGTCTGGTTGAGTCTTCCCAGGTATCCGTTGATGTCTGGTCACCTCTCCGTTGGTGTCGGTAAATGTCGAGTTTTTCCCATTTGTCTGTTGACGATGTTTTGTATCTTTTTCCATTCATCCGTTGATGTCTGGTCACCTCTCCGTTGGTGTCGCTAAACGTCGAGTTTCTCCCATTCATCATCTCTCGATGTCTTGACGTGGTTTCTCCCATTCGTCCATTGATGTCCGGTTGTATCTCTTTCTCCCATTCATCCGTTGATGTATGTTTGAGTCGTCCCGGTCATCCGTTGATGTCTGGTCACCTCTACGTTGGTGTCGGTAAACGTCGAGTTTTTCCCATTCGTCCGTTGACGTCTGGTTGTATCTTTTTCCATTCATCCGTTGATGTCTGGTCACCTCTCCATTGGTGTCGGTAAACGTCGAGTTTTTCCCATTCGTCCGTTGACGTCTGGTTGTATCTCTTTCTCCCATTCATCCGTTGATGTATGGTTGAGTCTTCCCGGTCAATCGTTGATGTCTGGTCACCTCTACGTTGGTGTCGGTAAACGTCAAGTTTTTCCCATTCGTCCGTTGACGTCTGGTTATACCTTTTTCCATTCATCCGTTGATGTCTGGTCACCTCTCCGTTGGTGTCGGTAAACGTCGAGTTTCTCCCATTCATCCGTTGATATATGGTTGAGTCTTCCCAGTCATCCGTTGATGTCTGGTCACCTCTCCGTTGGAGTCGGTAATCGTCGAGTTTTTCCCATTCGTCCGTTGACGTCTGGTTGTATCTCTTTCTCCCATTCGTCCGTTGATGTCTGGTTGAGTCTTCCCAGTCATCCGTTGATGTCTGGTCACCTCTCCGTTGGTGTCGGTAAACTTCGAGTTTTTCCCATTCGTCCGTTGACGTCTGGTTGTTTCTTTTTCCATTCATCCGTTGATGTCGGTAAACATCGAGCTTCTCCCAGTCATCCGTTGATGTCTGGTTGAGTCTTCCCAGTCATCCGTTGATGTCTGGTCACCTCTCCGTTGGTGTCGGTAATCATCGAGTTTTTCCCATTCGTCCGTTGACGTCTGGTTGTATCTTTTTCCATTCATCCGTTGATGTCTGGTCACCTCTCCGTTGGTGTCGGTAAACGTCGAGTTTCTCCCATTCATCCGTTGATGTCTGGTTGAGTCTTCCCAGTCATCCGTTGATGTCTGGTTGAGTCTTCCCAGTCATCCGTTGATGTCTGGTTGAGTTTTCCCAGTCATCTGTTGATGTCTGGTCACCTCTCCGTTAGTGTCGGTAAACGTCGAGTTTTTCCCATTCTTCCGTTGACGTCTGGTTGTATCTTTTTCCCGTCATCCGTTGATGTCTGGTCACCTCTCCGTTGGTGTCGGTAAACGTCGAGCTTCTCCCAGTCATCCGTTGATGTCTGGTCACCTCTCCGTTGGTGTCGGTAAACGTCGAGTTTCTCCCATTCATTCGTTGATGTATGGTTGAGTCTTCCCAATCATCCGTTGATGTCTGGTCACCTCTCTGTTGGTGATGGTAAACGTCGAGTTTTTCCCATTCGTCCGTCGATGTCTGGTTGTATCTTTTTCCATTCATCCGTTGATGTCTGGTCACCTCTCCGTTGGTGTCGGTAAACGTCGAGCTTCTCCCAATCATCCGTTGATGTCTGGTCACCTCTCCGTTGGTATCGGTAAACGTCGAGTTTCTCCCATTCATCCGTTGATGTCTGGTTGAGTCTTCCCAGTCATCCATTGTTGTCTGGTCACCTATCCGTTGGCGTCAGTAAACATCGAGTTTCTCCCATTCATCCGTTGATGTATGGTTGAGTCTTCCCAGTCATCCGTTGATGTCTGGTCACCTCTCCGTTGATGTCGGTAAACATCGAGTTTTTCCCATTCGTCCGTTAACGTCTGGTTGTATCTTTTATCATTCATCCATTGATGTCTGGTCACCTCTCCGTTGGTGTCGGTAAACGTCGAGTTTCTCCCATTCATCCGTTGATGTCTGGTTGAGTCTTCCCAGGTATTCGTTGATGTCTGGTCACCTCTCCGTTGGTGTCGGTAAATGTCGAGTTTTTCCCATTTGTCTGTTGACGACTGTTTGTATCTTTTTCCATTCATCCGTTGATGTCTGGTCACCTCTCCGTTGGTGTCGGTAAACGTCGAGCTTCTCCCAGTCATCCGTTGATGTCTGGTCAGCTCTCCGTTGGTGTCGGTAAATGTCGAGTTTCTCCCATTCATCCGTTGATGTCTGGTTGAGTCTTCCCAGTCATCCGTTGATGTCTGGTCACCTCTCCATTGGTGTCGGTAAACGTCGAGTTTCTCCCATTCATCCGTTTATGTATGGTTGAGTCTTCCCAGTCATCCGTTGATGTCTGGTCACCTCTCCGTTTGTGTCGGTAAACGTCGAGTTTTTCCCATTTGTATGTTGACGACTGGTTGTATCTTTTTCCATTCATCCTTTGATGTCTGGTCACCTCTCTGTTAGTGTCGGTAAACGTCGAGCTTCTCCCAATCATCCGTTGATGTCAGGTCACCTCTCCGTTGGTGTCGGTAAACGCCGAGTTCCCCCATTCATCCATTGACGTCTGGTTGAGTCTTCCCAGTCATCCGTTGATGTCTGGTCACCTCTCCGTTGGTGTCGCTAAACGTCGAGTTTCTCCCATTCATCATCTCTCGATGTCTGGACGTGGTTTCTCCCATTCGTCCATTGATGTCCGGTTGTATCTCTTTCTCCCATTCATCCGTTGATGTATGTTTGAGTCGTCCCGGTCATCCGTTGATGTCTGGTCACCTCTACGTTGGTGTCGGTAAACGTCGAGTTTTTCCCATTCGTCCGTTGACGTCTGGTTGTATCTTTTTCCATTCATCCGTTGATGTCTGGTCACCTCTCCATTGGTGTCGGTAAACGTCGAGTTTTTCCCATTCGTCCGTTGACGTCTGGTTGTATCTCTTTCTCCCATTCATCCGTTGATGTATGGTTGAGTCTTCCCGGTCAATCGTTGATGTCTGGTCACCTCTACGTTGGTGTCGGTAAACGTCGAGTTTTTCCCATTCGTCCGTTGACGTCTGGTTGTACCTTTTTCCATTCATCCGTTGATGTCTGGTCACCTCTCCGTTGGTGTCGGTAAACGTTGAGTTTCTCCCATTCATCCGTTGATATATGGTTGAGTCTTCCCAGTCATCCGTTGATGTCTGGTCACCTCTCCGTTGGAGTCGGTAATCGTCGAGTTTTTCCCATTCGTCCGTTGACGTCTGGTTGTATCTCTTTCTCCCATTCGTCCGTTGATGTCTGGTTGAGTCTTCCCAGTCATCCGTTGATGTCTGGTCACCTCTCCGTTGGTGTCGGTAAACTTCGAGTTTTTCCCATTCGTCCGTTGACGTCTGGTTGTATCTTTTTCCATTCATCCGTTGATGTCGGTAAACGTCGAGCTTCTCCCAGTCATCCGTTGATGTCTGGTTGAGTCTTCCCAGTCATCCGTTGATGTCTGGTCACCTCTCCGTTGGTGTCGGTAATCATCGAGTTTTTCCCATTCGTCCGTTGACGTCTGGGTGTATCTTTTTCCATTCATCCGTTGATGTCTGGTCACCTCTCCGTTGGTGTCGGTAAACGTCGAGTTTCTCCCATTCATCCGTTGATGTCTGGTTGAGTCTTCCCAGTCATCCGTTGATGTCTGGTTGAGTGTTCCCAGTCATCCGTTGTTGTCTGGTTGAGTCTTCCCAGTCATCCGTTGATGTCTGGTCACCTCTCTGTTAGTGTCGGTAAACGTCGAGTTTTTCCCATTCGTCCATTGACGTCAGGTTGTATCTTTTTCCAGTCATCCGTTGATGTCTGGTCACCTCTCCGTTGGTGTCGGTAAACGTCGAGCTTCTCCCAGTCATCCGTTGATGTCTGGTCACCTCTCCGTTGGTGTCGATAAACGTCGAGTTTCTCCCATTCATCCGTTGATGTATGGTTGAGTCTTCCCAGTCATCCGTTGATGTCTGGTCACCTCTCCGTTGGTGATGGTAAACGTCGAGTTTTTCCCATTCGTCCGTCGATGTCTGGTTGTATCTTTTTCTATTCATCCGTTGATGTCTGGTCACCTCTCCGTTGGTGTCGGTAAACGTCGAGTTTCTCCCATTCATCCGTTGATGTATGGTTGAGTCTTCCGAGTCATCCGTTGATGTCTGGTCACCTCTCCGTTTGTGTCGGTAAACGTCGAGTTTTTCCCATTTGTATGTTGACGACTGGTTGTATCTTTTTCCATTCATCCGTTGATGTCTGGTCACCTCTCTGTTGGTGTCGGTAAACGTCGATCTTCTCCCAGTCATCCGTTGATGTCTGGTCACCTCTCCGTTGGTGTCGGTAAATGTCGAGTTTCTCCCATTCATCCGTTGATGTCTGGTTGAGTCTTCCCAGTCATCCGTTGATGTCTGGTCACCTCTCCATTGGTGTCGGTAAACGTCGAGTTTCTCCCATTCATCCGTTTATGTATGGTTGAGTCTTCCCAGTCATCCGTTGATGTCTGGTCACCTCTCCGTTTGTGTCGGTAAACGTCGAGTTTTTCCCATTTGTATGTTGACGACTGGTTGTATCTTTTTCCATTCATCCTTTGATGTCTGGTCACCTCTCCGTTAGTGTCGGTAAACGTCGAGCTTCTCCCAATCATCCGTTGATGTCAGGTCACCTCTCTGTTGGTGTCGGTAAACGTCGAGTTCCCCCATTCATCCGTTGATGTATGGTTGAGTCTTCCCAGTCATCCGTTGATGTCTGGTCACCTCTCCGTTTGTGTCGGTAAACGTCGAGTTTCTCCCATTCATCATCTCTCGATGTCTGGACGTGGTTTCTCCCATTCGTCCGTTGACGTGCGGTTGTATCTCTTTCTCCCATTCATCCGTTGATGTATGTTTGAGTAGTCCCGGTCATCCGATGATGTCTGGTCACCTCTACGTTGGTGTCGGTAAACGTCGAGTTTTTCCCATTCGTCCGTTGACGTCTGGTTGTATCTTTTTCCATTCATCCGTTGATGTCTGGTCACCTCTCCGTTGGTGTCGGTAAACGTCGAGTTTTTCCCATTCGTCCGTTGACGTCTGGTTGTATCTTTTTCTCCCATTCATCCGTTGATGTATGGTTGAGTATTCCCGGTCATCCGTTGATGTCTGGTCACCTCTACGTTGGTGTCGGTAAACGTCGAGTTTTTCCCATTCGTCCATTGACGTCTGGTTGTTTCTTTTTCCATTCATCCATTGATGTCTGGTCACCTCTCCGTTGGTGTCGGTAAACGTCGAGTTTTTCCCATTCGTTCGTTGACGTCTGGTTGTATCTCTTTCTCCCATTCGTTCGTTGATGTATGGTTGAGTCTTCCCATTCATCCGTTGATGTCTGGTCACCTCTCCGTTGGTGTCGGTAAACGTCGAGTTTTTCCCATTCGTCCGTTGACGTCTGGTTGTACCTTTTTCCATTCATCCGTTGATGTCTGGTCACCTCTCCGTTGGTGTCGGTAAACGTCGAGTTTCTCCCATTCATCCGTTGATGTATGGTTGAGTCTTCCCAGTCATCCGTTGATGTCTGGTCACCTCTCCGTTTGTGTCGGTAAACGTCGAGTTTTTCCCATTTGTATGTTGACGATTGGTTGTATCTTTTTCCATTCATCCGTTGATGTCTGGTCACCTCTCTGTTGGTGTCGGTAAACGTCGATCTTCTCCCAGTCATCCGTTGATGTCAGGTCACCTCTCCGTTGGTGTCGGTAAACGTCGAGTTCCCCCATTCATCCGTTGACGTCTGGTTGAGTCTTCCTAGTCATCCGTTGATGTCTGGTCACCTCTCAGTTGGTGTCGCTAAACGTCGAGTTTCTCCCATTCATCATCTCTCGATGTCTGGACGTGGTTTCTCCCATTCGTCCGTTGATGTCCGGTTGTATCTCTTTCTCCCATTCATCCGTTGATGTATGTTTGAGTCGTCCCGGTCATCCGTTGATGTCTGGTCACCTCTACGTTGGTGTCGGTAAACGTCGAGTTTTTCCCATTCGTCCGTTGACGTCTGGATGTATCTTTTTCCATTCATCCGTTGATGTCTGGCAGCTCTCCATTGGTGTCGGTAAACGTCGAGTTTTTCCCATTCGTCCGTTGACGTCTGGTTGTATCTCTTTCTCCCATTCATCCGTTGATGTATGGTTGAGTCTTCCCGGTCAATCGTTGATGTCTGGTCACCTCTACGTTGGTGTCGGTAAACGTCGAGTTTTTCCCATTCGTCCGTTGACGTCTGGTTGTACCTTTTTCCATTCATCCGTTGATGTCTGGTCACCTCTCCGTTGGTGTCGGTAAACGTCGAGTTTCTCCCATTCATCCGTTGATATATGGTTGAGTCTTCCCAGTCATCCGTTGATGTCTGGTCACCTCTCCGTTGGAGTCGGTAATCGTCGAGTTTTTCCCATTCGTCCGTTGACGTCTGGTTGTATCTCTTTCTCCCATTCGTCCGTTGATGTCTGGTTGAGTCTTCCCAGTCATCCGTTGATGTCTGGTCACCTCTCCGTTGGTGTCGGTAAACTTCGAGTTTTTCCCATTCGTCCGTTGACGTCTGGTTGTATCTTTTCCATTCATCCGTTGATGTCGGTAAACGTCGAGCTTCTCCCAGTCATTCGTTGATGTCTGGTTGAGTCTTCCCAGTCATCCGTTGATGTCTGGTCACCTCTCCGTTGGTGTCGGTAATCATCGAGTTTTTCCCATTCGTCCGTTGACGTCTGGTTGTATCTTTTTCCATTCATCCGTTGATGTCTGGTCACCTCTCCGTTGGTGTCGGTAAATGTCGAGTTTCTCCCATTCATCCGTTGATGTCTGGTTGAGTCTTCCCAGTCATCCGTTGATGTCTGGTTGAGTCTTCCCAGTCATCCGTTGATGTCTGGTTGAGTCTTCCCAGTCATCCGTTGATGTCTGGTCACCTCTCCGTTAGTGTCGGTAAACGTCGAGTTTTTCCCATTCGTCCGTTGACGTCTGGTTGTATCTTTTTCCAGTCATCCGTTGATATCTGGTCACCTCTCCGTTGGTGTCGGTAAACGTCGAGCTTCTCCCAGTCATCCGTTGATGTCTGGTCACCTCTCCGTTGGTGTCGATAAACGTCGAGTTTCTCCCATTCATCCGTTGATGTATGGTTGAGTCTTCCCAGTCATCCGTTGATGTCTGGTCACCTCTCCGTTGGTGATGGTAAACGTTGAGTTTTTCCCATTCGTCCGTCGATGTCTGGTTGTATCTTTTTCCATTCATCCGTTGATGTCTGGTCACCTCTCTGTTGGTGTCGGTAAACGTCGAGCTTCTCCCATTCATCCGTTGATGTATGGTTGAGTCTTCCCAGTCATCCGTTGATGTCTGGTCACCTCTCCGTTGGTGTCCATAAACGTCGAGCATCTTCCAGTCATCCGTTGATGTCAGGTCACCTCTCCGTTGGTGTCGGTAAACGTCGAGTTTTTCCCATTCGTCCGTTGATGTCCGGTTGTATCTCTTTCTCCCATTCATCCGTTGATGTATGTTTGAGTCGTCCCGGTCATCCGTTGATGTCTGGTCACCTCTATGTTGGTGTCGGTAAACGTCGAGTTTTTCCCATTCGTCCGTTGACGTCAAGTTGTATCTTTTTCCATTCATCCGTTGATGTCTGGTCACCTCTCCATTGGTGTCGGTAAACGTCGAGTTTTTCCCATTCGTTCGTTGATGTCTGGTTGTATCTCTTTCTCCCATTCGTTCGTTGATGTATGGTTGAGTCTTCCCATTCATCCGTTGATGTCTGGTCACCTCTCCGTTGGTGTCGGTAAACGTCGAGTTTTTCCCATTCGTCCGTTGACGTCTGGTTGTACCTTTTTCCATTCATCCGTTGATGTCTGGTCACCTCTCCGTTGGTGTCGGTAAACGTCGAGTTTCCCCCATTCATCCGTTGATGTATGGTTGAGTCTTCCCAGTCATCCGTTGATGTCTGGTCACCTCTCCGTTTGTGTCGGTAAACGTCGAGTTTTTCCCATTTGTATGTTGACGACTGGTTGTATCTTTTTCCATTCATCCGTTGATGTCTGGTCACCTCTCTGTTGGTGTCGGTAAACGTCGATCTTCTCCCAGTCATCCGTTGATGTCAGGTCACCTCTCCGTTGGTGTCGGTAAACGTCGAGTTCCCCCATTCATCCGTTAACGTCTGGTTGAGTCTTCCTAGTCATCCGTTGATGTCTGGTCACCTCTCAGTTGGTGTCGCTAAACGTCGAGTTTCTCCCATTCATCATCTCTCGATGTCTGGACGTGGTTTCTCCCATTCGTCCGTTGATGTCCGGTTGTATCTCTTTCTCCCATTCATCCGTTGATGTATGTTTGAGTCGTCCCGGTCATCCGTTGATGTCTGGTCACCTCTACGTTGGTGTCGGTAAACGTCGAGTTTTTCCCATTCGTCCGTTGACGTCTGGATGTATCTTTTTCCATTCATCCGTTGATGTCTGGTCACCTCTCCATTGGTGTCGGTAAACGTCGAGTTTTTCCCATTCGTCCGTTGACGTCTGGTTGTATCTCTTTCTCCCATTCATCCGTTGATGTATGGTTGAGTCTTCCCGGTCAATCGTTGATGTCTGGTCACCTCTACGTTGGTGTCGGTAAACGTCGAGTTTTTTCCCATTCGTCCGTTGACGTCTGGTTGTACCTTTTTCCATTCATCCGTTGATGTCTGGTCACCTCTCCGTTGGTGTCGGTAAACGTCGAGTTTCTCCCATTCATCCGTTGATATATGGTTGAGTCTTCCCAGTCATCCGTTGATGTCTGGTCACCTCTCCGTTGGAGTCGGTAATCGTCGAGTTTTTCCCATTCGTCCGTTGACGTCTGGTTGTATCTCTTTCTCCCATTCGTCCGTTGATGTCTGGTTGAGTCTTCCCAGTCATCCGTTGATGTCTGGTCACCTCTCCGTTGGTGTCGGTAAACTTCGAGTTTTTCCCATTCGTCCGTTGACGTCTGGTTGTATCTTTTTCCATTCATCCGTTGATGTCGGTAAACGTCGAGCTTCTCCCAGTCATTCGTTGATGTCTGGTTGAGTCTTCCCAGTCATCCGTTGATGTCTGGTCACCTCTCCGTTGGTGTCGGTAATCATCGAGTTTTTCCCATTCGTCCGTTGACGTCTGGTTGTATCTTTTTCCATTCATCCGTTGATGTCTGGTCACCTCTCCGTTGGTGTCGGTAAATGTCGAGTTTCTCCCATTCATCCGTTGATGTCTGGTTGAGTCTTCCCAGTCATCCGTTGATGTCTGGTTGAGTCTTCCCAGTCATCCGTTGATGTCTGGTTGAGTCTTCCCAGTCATCCGTTGATGTCTGGTCACCTCTCCGTTAGTGTCGGTAAACGTCGAGTTTTTCCCATTCGTCCGTTGACGTCTGGTTGTATCTTTTTCCAGTCATCCGTTGATATCTGGTCACCTCTCCGTTGGTGTCGGTAAACGTCGAGCTTCTCCCAGTCATCCGTTGATGTCTGGTCACCTCTCCGTTGGTGTCGATAAACGTCGAGTTTCTCCCATTCATCCGTTGATGTATGGTTGAGTCTTCCCAGTCATCCGTTGATGTCTGGTCACCTCTCCGTTGGTGATGGTAAACGTTGAGTTTTTCCCATTCGTCCGTCGATGTCTGGTTGTATCTTTTTCCATTCATCCGTTGATGTCTGGTCACCTCTCCGTTGGTGTCGGTAAACGTCGAGCTTCTCCCATTCATCCGTTGATGTATGGTTGAGTCTTCCCAGTCATCCGTTGATGTCTGGTCACCTCTCCGTTGGTGTCGATAAACGTCGAGCATCTTCCAGTCATCCGTTGATGTCAGGTCACCTCTCCGTTGGTGTCGGTAAACGTCGAGTTTTTCCCATTCGTCCGTTGATGTCCGGTTGTATCTCTTTCTCCCATTCATCCGTTGATGTATGTTTGAGTCGTCCCGGTCATCCGTTGATGTCTGGTCACCTCTACGTTGGTGTCGGTAAACGTCGAGTTTTTCCCATTCGTCCGTTGACGTCTGGTTGTATCTTTTTCCATTCATCCGTTGATGTCTGGTCACCTCTCCATTGGTGTCGGTAAACGTCGACTTTTTCCCATTCGTCCGTTGACGTCTGGTTGTATCTCTTTCTCCCATTCATTCGTTGATGTATGGTTGAGTCTTCCCGGTCAATCGTTGATGTCTGGTCACCTCTACGTTGGTGTCGGTAAACGTCGAGTTTTTCCCATTCGTCCGTTGACGTCTGGTTGTACCTTTTCCAATTTTTATCCGTTGATGTCTGGTCACCTCTCCGTTGGTGTCGGTAAACGTCGAGTTTCTCCCATTCATCCGTTGATATATGGTTGAGTCTTCCCAATCATCCGTTGATGTCTGGTCACCTCTCCGTTGGAGTCGGTAATCGACGAGTTTTTCCCATTCGTCCGTTGACGTCTGGTTGTACCTTTTTCCAGTCATCCGTTGATGTCTGGTCACCTCTCCGTTGGTGTCGGTAATCGTCGAGTTTTTCCCATTCGTCCGTTGACGTCTGGTTGTATCTTTTTCCATTCATCCGTTGATGTCTGGTCACCTCTCCGTTGGTGTCGGTAAACGTCGAGTTTCTCCCATTCATCCGTTGCTGTCTGGTTGAGTCTTCCCAGTCATCCGTTGATGTCTGGTCACCTCTCCGTTGGTGTCGATAAACGTCGAGCATCTTCCCAGTCATCCGTTGATGTCTGGTCACCTCTCCGTTTGTGTCGGTAAACGTCGAGTTTTTCCCATTTGTATGTTGACGACTGGTTGTATCTTTTTCCATTCATCCTTTGATGTCTGGTCACCTCTCCGTTAGTGTCGGTAAACGTCGAGCTTCTCCCAATCATCCGTTGATGTCAGGTCACCTCTCTGTTGGTGTCAGTAAACGTCGAGT
This sequence comes from Lathyrus oleraceus, assembly GCF_024323335.1. Lineage (NCBI taxonomy): Eukaryota > Viridiplantae > Streptophyta > Magnoliopsida > Fabales > Fabaceae > Lathyrus > Lathyrus oleraceus. The sequence continues at coordinate 36,574 of NW_026112850.1, read as the reverse complement.
TCCCCCATTCATCCGTTGATGTCTGGTTGAGTCTTCCCAGTCATCCGTTGATGTCTGGTCACCTCTCTGTTGGTGTCGCTAAACGTCGAGTTTCTCCCATTCATCATCTCTCGATGTCTGGACGTGGTTTCTCCCATTCGTCCGTTGACGTCCGGTTGTATCTCTTTCTCCCATTCATCCGTTGAAGTATGTTTGAGTCGTCCCGGTCATCCGATGATGTCTGGTCACCTCTACGTTGGTGTCGGTAAACGTCGAGTTTTTCCCATTCGTCCGTTGACGTCTGATTGTATCTCTTTCTCCCATTCATCCGTTGATGTATGGTTGAGTATTCCCGGTCATCCGTTGATGTCTGGCCACCTCTACGTTGGTGTCGGTAAACGTCGAGTTTTTCCCATTCGTCCGTTGACGTCTGGTTGTATCTTTTTCCATTCATCCATTGATGTCTGGTCACCTCTCCGTTGGTGTCGGTAAACGTCGAGTTTTTCCCATTCGTCCGTTGACGTCTGGTTGTATCTCTTTCTCCCATTCGTTCGTTGATGTATGGTTGAGTCTTCCCATTCATCCGTTGATGTCTGGTCACCTCTCCGTTGGTGTTGGTAAACGTCGAGTTTTTCCCATTCGTCCGTTGACGTCTGGTTGTACCTTTTTCCATTCATCCGTTGATGTCTGGTCACCTCTCCGTTGGTGTCGGTAAACGTCGAGTTTCTCCCATTCATCCGATGATGTATGGTTGAGTCTTCCCCGTCATCCGTTGATGTCTGGTCACCTCTCTGTTTGTGTCGGTAAACGTCGAGTTTTTCCCATTCGTCCGTTGACGTCTGGTTATATCTTTTTCCATTCATCCGTTGATGTCTGGTCACCTCTCCGTTGGTGTCGGTAAACGTCGAGTTTTTCCCATTCGTCCGTTGACGTCTGGTTGTATCTTTTTCCATTCATCCGTTGATGTCTGGTCACCTCTCCGTTGGTGTCGGTAAACGTCGAGTTTCTCCTATTCATCTGTTGATGTATGGTTGAGTCTTACCAGTCATCCGTTGATGTCTGGTCACCTCTCCGTTGGTGTCGGTAAACGTCGAGTTTTTCCCATTCGTCCGTTGACGACTGGTTGTATCTTTTTCCATTCATTCGTTGATGTCTGGTCACCTCTCTGTTGGTGTCGGTAAACGTCGAGCATCTCCCAGTCATCCGTTGATGTCAGGTTACCTCTCCGTTGGTGTAGGTAAACGTCGAGTTCCCCCATTCATCCGTTGACGTCTGGTTGAGTCTTCCCAGTCATCCGTTGATGTCTGGTCACCTCTCCGTTGGTGTCGCTAAACGTCGAGTTTCTCCCATTCATCATCCCTCGATGTCTGGACGTGGTTTCTCCCATTCGTATGTTGACGTCCGGTTGTATCTCTTTCTCCCATTCATCCGTTGATGTATGGTTGAGTCTTCCCCGTCATCCGTTGATGTCTGGTCACCTCTACGTTGGTGTCGGTAAACGTCGAGTTTTTCCCATTCGTCCGTTGACGTCTGGTTGTACCTTTTTCCAGTCATCCGTTGATGTCTGGTCACCTCTCCGTTGGTGTCGGTAATCGTCGAGTTTTTCCCATTCGTCCGTTGACGTCTGGTTGTATCTTTTTCCATTCATCCGTTGATGTCTGGTCACCTCTCCGTTGGTGTCGGTAAACGTCGAGTTTCTCCCATTCATCCGTTGATGTCTGGTTGAGTCTTCCCAGTCATCCGTTGATGTCTGGTCACCTCTCCGTTGGTGTCGATAAACGTCGAGCTTCTCCCAGTCATCCATTTGATGTCTGGTCACATCTCTGTTGGTGTCGGTAAACGTCGAGTTTCTGCCATTCATCCGTTGATGTCTGGTTGAGTCTTCCCAGTCATCCGTTGATGTCTGGTCACCTCTCCGTTGGTGTCGGTAAACATCGAGTTTCTCCTATTCATCCGTTGATGTATGGTTGAGTCTTCCCAGTCATCCATTGATGTCTGGTCACCTCTCCATTAGTGTCGTTAAACGTCGAGTTTTTCCCATTCGTCCGTTGATGTCTGGTTGTATCTTTTTCCAGTCATCCGTTGATGTCTGGTCACCTCTCCGTTGGTGTCGGTAAACGTCGAGCTTCTCCCAGTCATCCGTTGATGTCTGGTCACCTCTCCGTTGGTGTCGGTAAACGTCGAGTTTCTCCCATTCATCCGTTGATGTCTGGTTGAGTCTTCCCAGTGATCCGTTGATGTCTGGTCACCTCTCCGTTGGTGTCGGTAAACGTCCAGTTTTTCCCATTTGTCCGTTGACGTCTGGTTGTATCTTTTTCCATTCATCCGTTGATGTCTGGTCACCTCTCCGTTGGTGTCGGTAAACGTCGAGTTTCTCCCATTCATCCGTTGATGTATGGTTGAGTCTTCCCAGTCATCCGTTGATGTCTGGTCACCTCTCCGTTGGTGTCGGTAAACGTCGAAATTTTCCCATTCGTCCGTTGACGTCTGGTTGTATCTTTTTCCATTCATCCTTTGATGTCTGGTCAACTCTCTGTTGGTGTTGGTAAACGTCGAGTTTCTCACATTCATCCGTTGATGTATGGTTGAGTCTTCCCAGTCATCCGTTGATGTCTGGTCACCTCTCCGTTGGTGTCGGTAAACGTCGAGTTTTTCCCATTCGTCCGTTGACGTCTGGTTGTATCTTTTTCCATTCATCCGTTGATGTCTGGTCACCTCTCCGTTGGTGTCGGTAAACGTCGAGTTTCTCCCATTCATCCGTTGATGTATGGTTGAGTCTTCCCAGTCATCCGTTGATGTCTGGTCACCTCTCTGTTGGTGTCGGTAAACGTCGAGCTTCTCCCAGTCATCCGTTGATGTCAGGTCACCTCTCCGTTGGTGTCGGTAAACGTCGAGTTCCCCCATTCATCCATTGACATCTGGTTGAGTCTTCCCAGTCATCCGTTGATGTCTGGTCACCTCTCCGTTGGTGTCGCTAAACGTCGAGTTTCTCCCATTCATCATCTCTCGATGTCTGGACGTGGTTTCTCCCATTCGTCCGTTGATGTCCGGTTGTATCTCTTTCTCCCATTCATCCGTTGATGTATGTTTGAGTCGTCCCGGTCATCCGTTGATGTATGGTCACCTCTACGTTGGTGTCGGAAAACGTCGAGTTTTTCCCATTCGTCCGTTGACGTCTGGTTGTATCTTTTTCCATTCATCCGTTGATGTCTGGTCACCTCTCCATTGGTGTCGGTAAACGTCGACTTTTTCCCATTCGTCCGTTGACGTCTGGTTGTATCTCTTTCTCCCATTCATTCGTTGATGTATGGTTGAGTCTTCCCGGTCAATCGTTGATGTCTGGTCACCTCTACGTTGGTGTCGGTAAACGTCGAGTTTTTCCCATTCGTCCGTTGACGTCTGGTTGTACCTTTTTCCATTTTTATCCGTTGATGTCTGGTCACCTCTCCGTTGGTGTCGGTAAACGTCGAGTTTCTCCCATTCATCCGTTGATATATGGTTGAGTCTTCCCAATCATCCGTTGATGTCTGGTCACCTCTCCGTTGGAGTCGGTAATCGACGAGTTTTTCCCATTCGTCCGTTGACGTCTGGTTGTACCTTTTCCAGTCATCCGTTGATGTCTGGTCACCTCTCCGTTGGTGTCGGTAATCGTCGAGTTTTTCCCATTCGTCCGTTGACGTCTGGTTGTATCTTTTTCCATTCATCCGTTGATGTCTGGTCACCTCTCCGTTGGTGTCGGTAAACGTCGAGTTTCTCCCATTCATCCGTTGATGTCTGGTTGAGTCTTCCCAGTCATCCGTTGATGTCTGGTCACCTCTCCGTTGGTGTCGATAAACGTCGAGCTTCTCCCAGTCATCCATTTGATGTCTGGTCACATCTCTGTTGGTGTCGGTAAACGTCGAGTTTCTGCCATTCATCCGTTGATGTCTGGTTGAGTCTTCCCAGTCATCCGTTGATGTCTGGTCACCTCTCCGTTGGTGTCGGTAAACATCGAGTTTCTCCTATTCATCCGTTGATGTATGGTTGAGTCTTCCCAGTCATCCATTGATGTCTGGTCACCTCTCCATTAGTGTCGTTAAACGTCGAGTTTTTCCCATTCGTCCGTTGATGTCTGGTTGTATCTTTTTCCAGTCATCCGTTGATGTCTGGTCACCTCTCCGTTGGTGTCGGTAAACGTCGAGCTTCTCCCAGTCATCCGTTGATGTCTGGTCACCTCTCCGTTGGTGTCGGTAAACGTCGAGTTTCTCCCATTCATCCGTTGATGTCTGGTTGAGTCTTCCCAGTGATCCGTTGATGTCTGGTCACCTCTCCGTTGGTGTCGGTAAACGTCCAGTTTTTCCCATTTGTCCGTTGACGTCTGGTTGTATCTTTTTCCATTCATCCGTTGATGTCTGGTCACCTCTCCGTTGGTGTCGGTAAACGTCGAGTTTCTCCCATTCATCCGTTGATGTATGGTTGAGTCTTCCCAGTCATCCGTTGATGTCTGGTCACCTCTCCGTTGGTGTCGGTAAACGTCGAAATTTTCCCATTCGTCCGTTGACGTCTGGTTGTATCTTTTTCCATTCATCCTTTGATGTCTGGTCAACTCTCTGTTGGTGTTGGTAAACGTCGAGTTTCTCACATTCATCCGTTGATGTATGGTTGAGTCTTCCCAGTCATCCGTTGATGTCTGGTCACCTCTCCGTTGGTGTCGGTAAACGTCGAGTTTTTCCCATTCGTCCGTTGACGTCTGGTTGTATCTTTTTCCATTCATCCGTTGATGTCTGGTCACCTCTCCGTTGGTGTCGGTAAACGTCGAGTTTCTCCCATTCATCCGTTGATGTATGGTTGAGTCTTCCCAGTCATCCGTTGATGTCTGGTCACCTCTCTGTTGGTGTCGGTAAACGTCGAGCTTCTCCCAGTCATCCGTTGATGTCAGGTCACCTCTCCGTTGGTGTCGGTAAACGTCGAGTTCCCCCATTCATCCATTGACATCTGGTTGAGTCTTCCCAGTCATCCGTTGATGTCTGGTCACCTCTCCGTTGGTGTCGCTAAACGTCGAGTTTCTCCCATTCATCATCTCTCGATGTCTGGACGTGGTTTCTCCCATTCGTCCGTTGATGTCCGGTTGTATCTCTTTCTCCCATTCATCCGTTGATGTATGTTTGAGTCGTCCCGGTCATCCGTTGATGTCTGGTCACCTCTACGTTGGTGTCGGTAAACGTCGAGTTTTTCCCATTCGTCCGTTGACGTCTGGTTGTATCTTTTTCCATTCATCCGTTGATGTCTGGTCACCTCTCCATTGGTGTCGGTAAACGTCGAATTTTTCCCATTCGTCCGTTGACGTCTGGTTGTATCTCTTTCTCCCATTCATTCGTTGATGTATGGTTGAGTCTTCCCGGTCAATCGTTGATGTCTGGTCACCTCTACGTTGGTGTCGGTAAACGTCGAGTTTTTCCCATTCGTCCGTTGACGTCTGGTTGTACCTTTTTCCATTTTTATCCGTTGATGTCTGGTCACCTCTCCGTTGGTGTCGGTAAACGTCGAGTTTCTCCCATTCATCCGTTGATATATGGTTGAGTCTTCCCAATCATCCGTTGATGTCTGGTCACCTCTCCGTTGGAGTCGGTAATCGACGAGTTTTTCCCATTCGTCCGTTGACGTCTGGTTGTATCTCTTTCTCCCATTCGTCCGTTGATGTCTGGTTGAGTCTTCCCAGTCATCCGTTGATGTCTGGTCACCTCTCCGTTGGTGTCGATAAACGTCGAGCTTCTCCCAGTCATCCATTTGATGTCTGGTCACATCTCTGTTGGTGTCGGTAAACGTCGAGTTTCTGCCATTCATCCGTTGATGTCTGGTTGAGTCTTCCCAGTCATCCGTTGATGTCTGGTCACCTCTCCGTTGGTGTCGGTAAACATCGAGTTTCTCCTATTCATCCGTTGATGTATGGTTGAGTCTTCCCAGTCATCCATTGATGTCTGGTCACCTCTCCATTAGTGTCGTTAAACGTCGAGTTTTTCCCATTCGTCCGTTGATGTCTGGTTGTATCTTTTTCCAGTCATCCGTTGATGTCTGGTCACCTCTCCGTTGGTGTCGGTAAACGTCGAGCTTCTCCCAGTCATCCGTTGATGTCTGGTCACCTCTCCGTTGGTGTCGGTAAACGTCGAGTTTCTCCCATTCATCCGTTGATGTCTGGTTGAGTCTTCCCAGTGATTCCGTTGATGTCTGGTCACCTCTCCGTTGGTGTCGGTAAACGTCCAGTTTTTCCCATTTGTCCGTTGACGTCTGGTTGTATCTTTTTCCATTCATCCGTTGATGTCTGGTCACCTCTCCGTTGGTGTCGGTAAACGTCGAGTTTCTCCCATTCATCCGTTGATGTATGGTTGAGTCTTCCCAGTCATCCGTTGATGTCTGGTCACCTCTCCGTTGGTGTCGGTAAACGTCGAAATTTTCCCATTCGTCCGTTGACGTCTGGTTGTATCTTTTTCCATTCATCCTTTGATGTCTGGTCAACTCTCTGTTGGTGTTGGTAAACGTCGAGTTTCTCACATTCATCCGTTGATGTATGGTTGAGTCTTCCCAGTCATCCGTTGATGTCTGGTCACCTCTCCGTTGGTGTCGGTAAACGTCGAGTTTTTCCCATTCGTCCGTTGACGTCTGGTTGTATCTTTTTCCATTCATCCGTTGATGTCTGGTCACCTCTCCGTTGGTGTCGGTAAACGTCGAGTTTCTCCCATTCATCCGTTGATGTATGGTTGAGTCTTCCCAGTCATCCGTTGATGTCTGGTCACCTCTCTGTTGGTGTCGGTAAACGTCGAGCTTCTCCCAGTCATCCGTTGATGTCAGGTCACCTCTCCGTTGGTGTCGGTAAACGTCGAGTTCCCCCATTCATCCATTGACATCTGGTTGAGTCTTCCCAGTCATCCGTTGATGTCTGGTCACCTCTCCGTTGGTGTCGCTAAACGTCGAGTTTCTCCCATTCATCATCTCTCGATGTCTGGACGTGGTTTCTCCCATTCGTCCGTTGATGTCCGGTTGTATCTCTTTCTCCCATTCATCCGTTGATGTATGTTTGAGTCGTCCCGGTCATCCGTTGATGTCTGGTCACCTCTACGTTGGTGTCGGTAAACGTCGAGTTTTTCCCATTCGTCCGTTGACGTCTGGTTGTATCTTTTTCCATTCATCCGTTGATGTCTGGTCACCTCTCCATTGGTGTCGGTAAACGTCGACTTTTTCCCATTCGTCCGTTGACGTCTGGTTGTATCTCTTTCTCCCATTCATTCGTTGATGTATGGTTGAGTCTTCCCGGTCAATCGTTGATGTCTGGTCACCTCTACGTTGGTGTCGGTAAACGTCGAGTTTTTCCCATTCGTCCGTTGACGTCTGGTTGTACCTTTTTCCATTTATCCGTTGATGTCTGGTCACCTCTCCGTTGGTGTCGGTAAACGTCGAGTTTCTCCCATTCATCCGTTGATATATGGTTGAGTCTTCCCAATCATCCGTTGATGTCTGGTCACCTCTCCATTGGAGTCGGTAATCGACGAGTTTTTCCCATTCGTCCGTTGACGTCTGGTTGTATCTCTTTCTCCCATTCGTCCGTTGATGTCTGGTTGAGTCTTCCCAGTCATCCGTTGATGTCTGGTCACCTCTCCGTTGGTGTCGGTAAACATCGAGTTTTTCCCATTCATCCGTTGACGTCTGGTTGTATCTTTTTCCATTCATCCATTGATGTCTGGTCAACTCTCTGTTGGTGTTGGTAAACGTCGAGTTTCTCACATTCATCCGTTGATGTATGGTTGAGTCTTCCCAGTCATCCGTTGATGTCTGGTCACCTCTCCGTTGGTGTCGGTAAACGTCGAGTTTTTCCCATTCGTCCGTTGACGTCTGGTTGTATCTTTTTCCATTCATCCGTTGATGTCTGGTCACCTCTCCGTTGGTGTCGGTAAACGTCGAGTTTCTCCCATTCATCCGTTGATGTATGGTTGAGTCTTCCCAGTCATCCGTTGATGTCTGGTCACCTCTCTGTTGGTGTCGGTAAACGTCGAGCTTCTCCCAGTCATCCGTTGATGTCAGGTCACCTCTCCGTTGGTGTCGGTAAACGTCGAGTTCCCCCATTCATCCATTGACATCTGGTTGAGTCTTCCCAGTCATCCGTTGATGTCTGGTCACCTCTCCGTTGGTGTCGCTAAACGTCGAGTTTCTCCCATTCATCATCTCTCGATGTCTGGACGTGGTTTCTCCCATTCGTCCGTTGATGTCCGGTTGTATCTCTTTCTCCCATTCATCCGTTGATGTATGTTTGAGTCGTCCCGGTCATCCGTTGATGTCTGGTCACCTCTACGTTGGTGTCGGTAAACGTCGAGTTTTCCCATTCGTCCGTTGACGTCTGGTTGTATCTTTTTCCATTCATCCGTTGATGTCTGGTCACCTCTCCATTGGTGTCGGTAAACGTCGACTTTTTCCCATTCGTCCGTTGACGTCTGGTTGTATCTCTTTCTCCCATTCATTCGTTGATGTATGGTTGAGTCTTCCCGGTCAATCGTTGATGTCTGGTCACCTCTACGTTGGTGTCGGTAAACGTCGAGTTTTTCCCATTCGTCCGTTGACGTCTGGTTGTACTTTTTCCATTTATCCGTTGATGTCTGGTCACCTCTCCGTTGGTGTCGGTAAACGTCGAGTTTCTCCCATTCATCCGTTGATATATGGTTGAGTCTTCCCAATCATCCGTTGATGTCTGGTCACCTCTCCGTTGGAGTCGGTAATCGACGAGTTTTTCCCATTCGTCCGTTGACGTCTGGTTGTATGTCTTTCTCTCATTCGCCCGTTGATGTCTGGTTGAGTCTTCCCAGTCATCCGTTGATGTCTGGTCACCTCTCCGTTGGTGTCGATAAACGTCGAGCTTCTCCCAATCATCCATTTGATGTCTGGTCACATCTCTGTTGGTGTCGGTAAACGTCGAGTTTCTGCCATTCATCCGTTGATGTCTGGTTGAGTCTTCCCAGTCATCCGTTGATGTCTGGTCACCTCTCCGTTGGTGTCGGTAAACATCGAGTTTCTCCTATTCATCCGTTGATGTATGGTTGAGTCTTCCCAGTCATCCATTGATGTCTGGTCACCTCTCCATTAGTGTCGTAAACGTCGAGTTTTTCCCATTCGTCCGTTGATGTCTGGTTGTATCTTTTTCCAGTCATCCGTTGATGTCTGGTCACCTCTCCGTTGGTGTCGGTAAACGTCGAGCTTCTCCCAGTCATCCGTTGATGTCTGGTCACCTCTCCGTTGGTGTCGGTAAACGTCGAGTTTCTCCCATTCATCCGTTGATGTCTGTTGAGTCTTCCCAGTGATCCGTTGATGTCTGGTCACCTCTCCGTTGGTGTCGGTAAACGTCCAGTTTTTCCCATTTGTCCGTTGACGTCTGGTTGTATCTTTTTCCATTCATCCGTTGATGTCTGGTCACCTCTCCGTTGGTGTCGGTAAACGTCGAGTTTCTCCCATTCATCCGTTGATGTATGGTTGAGTCTTCCCAGTCATCCGTTGATGTCTGGTCACCTCTCCGTTGGTGTCGGTAAACGTCGAAATTTTCCCATTCGTCCGTTGACGTCTGGTTGTATCTTTTTCCATTCATCCTTTGATGTCTGGTCAACTCTCTGTTGGTGTTGGTAAACGTCGAGTTTCTCACATTCATCCGTTGATGTATGGTTGAGTCTTCCCAGTCATCCGTTGATGTCTGGTCACCTCTCCGTTGGTGTCGGTAAACGTCGAGTTTTTCCCATTCGTCCGTTGACGTCTGGTTGTATCTTTTTCCATTCATCCGTTGATGTCTGGTCACCTCTCCGTTGGTGTCGGTAAACGTCGAGTTTCTCCCATTCATCCGTTGATGTATGGTTGAGTCTTCCCAGTCATCCGTTGATGTCTGGTCACCTCTCTGTTGGTGTCGGTAAACGTCGAGCTTCTCCCAGTCATCCGTTGATGTCAGGTCACCTCTCCGTTGGTGTCGGTAAACGTCGAGTTCCCCCATTCATCCATTGACATCTGGTTGAGTCTTCCCAGTCATCCGTTGATGTCTGGTCACCTCTCCGTTGGTGTCGCTAAACGTCGAGTTTCTCCCATTCATCATCTCTCGATGTCTGGACGTGGTTTCTCTCCATTCGTCCGTTGATGTCCGGTTGTATCTCTTTCTCCCATTCATCAGTTGATGTATGTTTGAGTCGTCCCGGTCATCCGTTGATGTCTGGTCACCTCTACGTTGGTGTCGGTAAACGTCGAGTTTTTCCCATTCGTCCGTTGACGTCTGGTTGTATCTTTTCCATTCATCCGTTGATGTCTGGTCACCTCTCCATTGGTGTCGGTAAACGTCGACTTTTTCCCATTCGTCTGTTGACGTCTGGTTGTATCTCTTTCTCCCATTCATTCGTTGATGTATGGTTGAGTCTTCCCGGTCAATCGTTGATGTCTGGTCACCTCTACGTTGGTGTCGGTAAACGTCGAGTTTTTTCCCATTCGTCCGTTGACGTCTGGTTGTACCTTTTTTCCATTTTATATCCGTTGATGTCTGGTCACCTCTCCGTTGGTGTCGGTAAACGTCGAGTTTCTCCCATTCATCCGTTGATATATGGTTGAGTCTTCCCAATCATCCGTTGATGTCTGGTCACCTCTCCGTTGGAGTCGGTAATCGACGAGTTTTTCCCATTCGTCCGTTGACGTCTGGTTGTATCTCTTTCTCCCATTCGTCCGTTGATGTCTGGTTGAGTCTTCCCAGTCATCCGTTGATGTCTGGTCACCTCTCCGTTGGTGTCGGTAAACTTCGAGTTTTTCCATTCGTCCGTTGACGTCTGGTTGTATCTTTTTCCATTCATCCATTGATGTCGGTAAACGTTGAGCTTCTCCCAGTCATCCGTTGATGTCTGGTTGAGTCTTCCCAGTCATCCGTTGATGTCTGGTCACCTCTTCATTGGTGTTGGTAATCATCGAGTTTTTCCCATTCGTCCGTTGACGTCTGGTTGTATCTTTTTCCATTCATCCGTTGATGTCTGGTCACCTCTCCGTTGGTGTCGGTAAACGTCGAGTTTCTCCCATTCATCCGTTGATGTCTGGTTGAGTCTTCCCAGTCATCCGTTGATGTCTGGTCACCTCTCCGTTGGTGTCGATAAACGTCGAGCTTCTCCAAGTCATCCGTTGATGTCTGGTCACATCTCTGTTGGTGTCGGTAAACGTCGAGTTTCTGCCATTCATCCGTTGATGTCTGGTTGAGTCTTCCCAGTCATCCGTTGATATCTGGTCACCTCTCCGTTGGTGTCGGTAAACATCGAGTTTCTCCCATTCATCCGTTGATGTATGGTTGAGTCTTCCCAGTCATCCGTTGATGTCTGGTCACCTCTCCGTTAGTGTCGGTAAACGTCGAGTTTTTCCCATTCGTCCGTTGACGTCTGGTTGTATCTCTTTCTCCCATTCGTCCGTTGATGTCTGGTTGAGTCTTCCCAGTGATCCGTTGATGTCTGGTCACCTCTCCGTTGGTGTCGGTAAACGTCCAGTTTTTCCCATTTGTCCGTTGACGTCTGGTTGTATCTTTTTCCATTCATCCGTTGATGTCTGGTCACCTCTCCGTTGGTGTCGGTAAACGTCGAGTTTCTCCCATTCATCCGTTGATGTATGGTTGAGTCTTCCCAGTCATCCGTTGATGTCTGGTCACCTCTCCGTTGGTGTCGGTAAACGTCGAAATTTTCCCATTCGTCCGTTGACGTCTGGTTGTATCTTTTTCCATTCATCCTTTGATGTCTGGTCAACTCTCTGTTGGTGTTGGTAAACGTCGAGTTTCTCACATTCATCCGTTGATGTATGGTTGAGTCTTCCCAGTCATCCGTTGATGTCTGGTCACCTCTCCGTTGGTGTCGGTAAACGTCGAGTTTTTCCCATTCGTCCGTTGACGTCTGGTTGTATCTTTTTCCATTCATCCGTTGATGTCTGGTCACCTCTCCGTTGGTGTCGGTAAACGTCGAGTTTCTCCCATTCATCCGTTGATGTATGGTTGAGTCTTCCCAGTCATCCGTTGATGTCTGGTCACCTCTCTGTTGGTGTCGGTAAACGTCGAGCTTCTCCCAGTCATCCGTTGATGTCAGGTCACCTCTCCGTTGGTGTCGGTAAACGTCGAGTTCCCCCATTCATCCATTGACATCTGGTTGAGTCTTCCCAGTCATCCGTTGATGTCTGGTCACCTCTCCGTTGGTGTCGCTAAACGTCGAGTTTCTCCCATTCATCATCTCTCGATGTCTGGACGTGGTTTCTCCCATTCGTCCGTTGATGTCCGGTTGTATCTCTCTTCTCCCATTCATCCGTTGATGTATGTTTGAGTCGTCCCGGTCATCCGTTGATGTCTGGTCACCTCTACGTTGGTGTCGGTAAACGTCGAGTTTTTCCCATTCGTCCGTTGACGTCTGGTTGTATCTTTTTCCATTCATCCGTTGATGTCTGGTCACCTCTCCATTGGTGTCGGTAAACGTCGACTTTTTCCCATTCGTCTGTTGACGTCTGGTTGTATCTCTTTCTCCCATTCATTCGTTGATGTATGGTTGAGTCTTCCCGGTCAATCGTTGATGTCTGGTCACCTCTACGTTGGTGTCGGTAAACGTCGAGTTTTTCCCATTCGTCCGTTGACGTCTGGTTGTACCTTTTTCCATTTTTATCCGTTGATGTCTGGTCACCTCTCCGTTGGTGTCGGTAAACGTCGAGTTTCTCCCATTCATCCGTTGATATATGGTTGAGTCTTCCCAATCATCCGTTGATGTCTGGTCACCTCTCCGTTGGAGTCGGTAATCGACGAGTTTTTCCCATTCGTCCGTTGACGTCTGGTTGTATCTCTTTCTCCCATTCGTCCGTTGATGTCTGGTTGAGTCTTCCCAGTCATCCGTTGATGTCTGGTCACCTCTCCGTTGGTGTCGGTAAACTTCGAGTTTTTCCCATTCGTCCGTTGACGTCTGGTTGTATCTTTTTCCATTCATCCATTGATGTCGGTAAACGTTGAGCTTCTCCCAGTCATCCGTTGATGTCTGGTTGAGTCTTCCCAGTCATCCGTTGATGTCTGGTCACCTCTTCATTGGTGTTGGTAATCATCGAGTTTTTCCCATTCGTCCGTTGACGTCTGGTTGTATCTTTTTCCATTCATCCGTTGATGTCTGGTCACCTCTCCGTTGGTGTCGGTAAACGTCGAGTTTCTCCCATTCATCCGTTGATGTCTGGTTGAGTCTTCCCAGTCATCCGTTGATGTCTGGTCACCTCTCCGTTGGTGTCGATAAACGTCGAGCTTCTCCAAGTCATCCGTTGATGTCTGGTCACATCTCTGTTGGTGTCGGTAAACGTCGAGTTTCTGCCATTCATCCGTTGATGTCTGGTTGAGTCTTCCCAGTCATCCGTTGATATCTGGTCACCTCTCCGTTGGTGTCGGTAAACATCGAGTTTCTCCCATTCATCCGTTGATGTATGGTTGAGTCTTCCCAGTCATCCGTTGATGTCTGGTCACCTCTCCGTTAGTGTCGGTAAACGTCGAGTTTTTCCCATTCGTCCGTTGACGTCTGGTTGTATCTCTTTCTCCCATTCGTCCGTTGATGTCTGGTTGAGTCTTCCCAGTCATCCGTTGATGTCTGGTCACCTCTCCGTTGGTGTCGGTAAACTTCGAGTTTCTCCCATTCATCCGTTGATGTCTGGTTGAGTCTTCCCAGTCATCCGTTGATGTCTGGTCACCTCTCCGTTGGTGTCGATAAACGTCGAGCTTTTCCCAGTCATCCATTGATGTATGGTCACATCTCTGTTGGTGTCGGTAAACGTCGAGTTTCTCCCATTCATCCGTTGATGTCTGGTTGAGTATTCCGAGTCATCCGTTGATGTCTGTTCACCTCTCTGTTGGTGTCGATAAACGTCGAGCTTCTCCCATTCATCCGTTGATGTATGGTTGAGTCTTCCCAGTCATCCGTTGATGTCTGGTCACCTCTCCGTTGGAGTCGGTAATCGTCGAGTTTTTCCCATTCGTCCGTTGACGTCTGGTTGTATCTCTTTCTCCCATTCGTCCGTTGATGTCTGGTTGAGTCTTCCCAGTCATCCGTTGATGTCTGGTCACCTCTCCGTTGGTGTCGGTAAACATCGAGTTTCTCCCATTCATCCGTTGATGTATGGTTGAGTCTTCCCAGTCATCCGTTGATGTCTGGTCACCTCTCTGTTGGTGTCGGTAAACGTCGAGCTTCTCCCAGTCATCCGTTGATGTCAGGTCACCTCTCCGTTGGTGTCGGTAAACGTCGAGTTCCCCCATTCATCCATTGACATCTGGTTGAGTCTTCCCAGTCATCCGTTGATGTCTGGTCACCTCTCCGTTGGTGTCGCTAAACGTCGAGTTTCTCCCATTCATCATCTCTCGATGTCTGGACGTGGTTTCTCCCATTCGTCCGTTGATGTCCGGTTGTATCTCTTTCTCCCATTCATCCGTTGATGTATGTTTGAGTCGTCCCGGTCATCCGTTGATGTATGGTCACCTCTACGTTGGTGTCGGTAAACGTCGAGTTTTTCCCATTCGTCCGTTGACGTCTGGTTGTATCTTTTTCCATTCATCCGTTGATGTCTGGTCACCTCTCCATTGGTGTCGGTAAACGTCGACTTTTTCCCATTCGTCCGTTGACGTCTGGTTGTATCTCTTTCTCCCATTCATTCGTTGATGTATGGTTGAGTCTTCCCGGTCAATCGTTGATGTCTCGTCACCTCTACGTTGGTGTCGGTAAACGTCGAGTTTTTCCCATTCCTCCGTTGACGTCTGGTTGTACCTTTTTCCATTTTTATCCGTTGATGTCTGGTCACCTCTCCGTTGGTGTCGGTAAACGTCGAGTTTCTCCCATTCATCCGTTGATATATGGTTGAGTCTTCCCAATCATCCGTTGATGTCTGGTCACCTCTCCGTTGGAGTCGGTAATCGACGAGTTTTTCCCATTCGTCCGTTGACGTCTGGTTGTACCTTTTTCCAGTCATCCGTTGATGTCTGGTCACCTCTCCGTTGGTGTCGGTAATCGTCGAGTTTTTCCCATTCGTCCGTTGACGTCTGGTTGTATCTTTTTCCATTCATCCGTTGATGTCTGGTCACCTCTCCGTTGGTGTCGGTAAACGTCGAGTTTCTCCCATTCATCCGTTGATGTCTGGTTGAGTCTTCCCAGTCATCCGTTGATGTCTGGTCACCTCTCCGTTGGTGTCGATAAACGTCGAGCTTCTCCAAGTCATCCGTTGATGTCTGGTCACATCTCTGTTGGTGTCGGTAAACGTCGAGTTTCTGCCATTCATCCGTTGATGTCTGGTTGAGTCTTCCCAGTCATCCGTTGATATCTGGTCACCTCTCCGTTGGTGTCGGTAAACATCGAGTTTCTCCCATTCATCCGTTGATGTATGGTTGAGTCTTCCCAGTCATCCGTTGATGTCTGGTCACCTCTCCGTTAGTGTCGGTAAACGTCGAGTTTTTCCCATTCGTCCGTTGACGTCTGGTTGTATCTCTTTCTCCCATTCGTCCGTTGATGTCTGGTTGAGTCTTCCCAGTGATCCGTTGATGTCTGGTCACCTCTCCGTTGGTGTCGGTAAACGTCCAGTTTTTCCCATTTGTCCGTTGACGTCTGGTTGTATCTTTTTCCATTCATCCGTTGATGTCTGGTCACCTCTCCGTTGGTGTCGGTAAACGTCGAGTTTCTCCCATTCATCCGTTGATGTATGGTTGAGTCTTCCCAGTCATCCGTTGATGTCTGGTCACCTCTCCGTTGGTGTCGGTAAACGTCGAAATTTTCCCATTCGTCCGTTGACGTCTGGTTGTATCTTTTTCCATTCATCCTTTGATGTCTGGTCAACTCTCTGTTGGTGTTGGTAAACGTCGAGTTTCTCACATTCATCCGTTGATGTATGGTTGAGTCTTCCCAGTCATCCGTTGATGTCTGGTCACCTCTCCGTTGGTGTCGGTAAACGTCGAGTTTTTCCCATTCGTCCGTTGACGTCTGGTTGTATCTTTTTCCATTCATCCGTTGATGTCTGGTCACCTCTCCGTTGGTGTCGGTAAACGTCGAGTTTCTCCCATTCATCCGTTGATGTATGGTTGAGTCTTCCCAGTCATCCGTTGATGTCTGGTCACCTCTCTGTTGGTGTCGGTAAACGTCGAGCTTCTCCCAGTCATCCGTTGATGTCAGGTCACCTCTCCGTTGGTGTCGGTAAACGTCGAGTTCCCCCATTCATCCATTGACATCTGGTTGAGTCTTCCCAGTCATCCGTTGATGTCTGGTCACCTCTCCGTTGGTGTCGCTAAACGTCGAGTTTCTCCCATTCATCATCTCTCGATGTCTGGACGTGGTTTCTCCCATTCGTCCGTTGATGTCCGGTTGTATCTCTTTCTCCCATTCATCCGTTGATGTATGTTTGAGTCGTCCCGGTCATCCGTTGATGTCTGGTCACCTCTACGTTGGTGTCGGTAAACGTCGAGTTTTTCCCATTCGTCCGTTGACGTCTGGTTGTATCTTTTTCCATTCATCCGTTGATGTCTGGTCACCTCTCCATTGGTGTCGGTAAACGTCGACTTTTTCCCATTCGTCTGTTGACGTCTGGTTGTATCTCTTTCTCCCATTCATTCGTTGATGTATGGTTGAGTCTTCCCGGTCAATCGTTGATGTCTGGTCACCTCTACGTTGGTGTCGGTAAACGTCGAGTTTTTCCCATTCGTCCGTTGACGTCTGGTTGTACCTTTTTCCATTTTTATCCGTTGATGTCTGGTCACCTCTCCGTTGGTGTCGGTAAACGTCGAGTTTCTCCCATTCATCCGTTGATATATGGTTGAGTCTTCCCAATCATCCGTTGATGTCTGGTCACCTCTCCGTTGGAGTCGGTAATCGACGAGTTTTTCCCATTCGTCCGTTGACGTCTGGTTGTATCTCTTTCTCCCATTCGTCCGTTGATGTCTGGTTGAGTCTTCCCAGTCATCCGTTGATGTCTGGTCACCTCTCCGTTGGTGTCGGTAAACTTCGAGTTTTTCCCATTCGTCCGTTGACGTCTGGTTGTATCTTTTTCCATTCATCCATTGATGTCGGTAAACGTTGAGCTTCTCCCAGTCATCCGTTGATGTCTGGTTGAGTCTTCCCAGTCATCCGTTGATGTCTGGTCACCTCTTCATTGGTGTTGGTAATCATCGAGTTTTTCCCATTCGTCCGTTGACGTCTGGTTGTATCTTTTTCCATTCATCCGTTGATGTCTGGTCACCTCTCCGTTGGTGTCGGTAAACGTCGAGTTTCTCCCATTCATCCGTTGATGTCTGGTTGAGTCTTCCCAGTCATCCGTTGATGTCTGGTCACCTCTCCGTTGGTGTCGATAAACGTCGAGCTTCTCCAAGTCATCCGTTGATGTCTGGTCACATCTCTGTTGGTGTCGGTAAACGTCGAGTTTCTGCCATTCATCCGTTGATGTCTGGTTGAGTCTTCCCAGTCATCCGTTGATATCTGGTCACCTCTCCGTTGGTGTCGGTAAACATCGAGTTTCTCCCATTCATCCGTTGATGTATGGTTGAGTCTTCCCAGTCATCCGTTGATGTCTGGTCACCTCTCCGTTAGTGTCGGTAAACGTCGAGTTTTTCCCATTCGTCCGTTGACGTCTGGTTGTATCTCTTTCTCCCATTCGTCCGTTGATGTCTGGTTGAGTCTTCCCAGTCATCCGTTGATGTCTGGTCACCTCTCCGTTGGTGTCGGTAAACTTCGAGTTTCTCCCATTCATCCGTTGATGTCTGGTTGAGTCTTCCCAGTCATCCGTTGATGTCTGGTCACCTCTCCGTTGGTGTCGATAAACGTCGAGCTTTTCCCAGTCATCCATTGATGTATGGTCACATCTCTGTTGGTGTCGGTAAACGTCGAGTTTCTCCCATTCATCCGTTGATGTCTGGTTGAGTATTCCGAGTCATCCGTTGATGTCTGTTCACCTCTCTGTTGGTGTCGATAAACGTCGAGCTTCTCCCATTCATCCGTTGATGTATGGTTGAGTCTTCCCAGTCATCCGTTGATGTCTGGTCACCTCTCCGTTGGAGTCGGTAATCGTCGAGTTTTTCCCATTCGTCCGTTGACGTCTGGTTGTATCTCTTTCTCCCATTCGTCCGTTGATGTCTGGTTGAGTCTTCCCAGTCATCCGTTGATGTCTGGTCACCTCTCCGTTGGTGTCGGTAAACATCGAGTTTCTCCCATTCATCCGTTGATGTATGGTTGAGTCTTCCCAGTCATCCGTTGATGTCTGGTCACCTCTCTGTTGGTGTCGGTAAACGTCGAGCTTCTCCCAGTCATCCGTTGATGTCAGGTCACCTCTCCGTTGGTGTCGGTAAACGTCGAGTTCCCCCATTCATCCATTGACATCTGGTTGAGTCTTCCCAGTCATCCGTTGATGTCTGGTCACCTCTCCGTTGGTGTCGCTAAACGTCGAGTTTCTCCCATTCATCATCTCTCGATGTCTGGACGTGGTTTCTCCCATTCGTCCGTTGATGTCCGGTTGTATCTCTTTCTCCCATTCATCCGTTGATGTATGTTTGAGTCGTCCCGGTCATCCGTTGATGTATGGTCACCTCTACGTTGGTGTCGGTAAACGTCGAGTTTTTCCCATTCGTCCGTTGACGTCTGGTTGTATCTTTTTCCATTCATCCGTTGATGTCTGGTCACCTCTCCATTGGTGTCGGTAAACGTCGACTTTTTCCCATTCGTCCGTTGACGTCTGGTTGTATCTCTTTCTCCCATTCATTCGTTGATGTATGGTTGAGTCTTCCCGGTCAATCGTTGATGTCTCGTCACCTCTACGTTGGTGTCGGTAAACGTCGAGTTTTTCCCATTCCTCCGTTGACGTCTGGTTGTACCTTTTTCCATTTTTATCCGTTGATGTCTGGTCACCTCTCCGTTGGTGTCGGTAAACGTCGAGTTTCTCCCATTCATCCGTTGATATATGGTTGAGTCTTCCCAATCATCCGTTGATGTCTGGTCACCTCTCCGTTGGAGTCGGTAATCGACGAGTTTTTCCCATTCGTCCGTTGACGTCTGGTTGTACCTTTTTCCAGTCATCCGTTGATGTCTGGTCACCTCTCCGTTGGTGTCGGTAATCGTCGAGTTTTTCCCATTCGTCCGTTGACGTCTGGTTGTATCTTTTTCCATTCATCCGTTGATGTCTGGTCACCTCTCCGTTGGTGTCGGTAAACGTCGAGTTTCTCCCATTCATCCGTTGATGTCTGGTTGAGTCTTCCCAGTCATCCGTTGATGTCTGGTCACCTCTCCGTTGGTGTCGATAAACGTCGAGCTTCTCCCAGTCATCCATTTGATGTCTGGTCACATCTCTGTTGGTGTCGGTAAACGTCGAGTTTCTGCCATTCATCCGTTGATGTCTGGTTGAGTCTTCCCAGTCATCCGTTGATGTCTGGTCACCTCTCCGTTGGTGTCGGTAAACATCGAGTTTCTCCTATTCATCCGTTGATGTATGGTTGAGTCTTCCCAGTCATCCATTGATGTCTGGTCACCTCTCCATTAGTGTCGTTAAACGTCGAGTTTTTCCCATTCGTCCGTTGATGTCTGGTTGTATCTTTTTCCAGTCATCCGTTGATGTCTGGTCACCTCTCCGTTGGTGTCGGTAAACGTCGAGCTTCTCCCAGTCATCCGTTGATGTCTGGTCACCTCTCCGTTGGTGTCGGTAAACGTCGAGTTTCTCCCATTCATCCGTTGATGTCTGGTTGAGTCTTCCCAGTGATCCGTTGATGTCTGGTCACCTCTCCGTTGGTGTCGGTAAACGTCCAGTTTTTCCCATTTGTCCGTTGACGTCTGGTTGTATCTTTTTCCATTCATCCGTTGATGTCTGGTCACCTCTCCGTTGGTGTCGGTAAACGTCGAGTTTCTCCCATTCATCCGTTGATGTATGGTTGAGTCTTCCCAGTCATCCGTTGATGTCTGGTCACCTCTCCGTTGGTGTCGGTAAACGTCGAAATTTTCCCATTCGTCCGTTGACGTCTGGTTGTATCTTTTTCCATTCATCCTTTGATGTCTGGTCAACTCTCTGTTGGTGTTGGTAAACGTCGAGTTTCTCACATTCATCCGTTGATGTATGGTTGAGTCTTCCCAGTCATCCGTTGATGTCTGGTCACCTCTCCGTTGGTGTCGGTAAACGTCGAGTTTTTCCCATTCGTCCGTTGACGTCTGGTTGTATCTTTTTCCATTCATCCGTTGATGTCTGGTCACCTCTCCGTTGGTGTCGGTAAACGTCGAGTTTCTCCCATTCATCCGTTGATGTATGGTTGAGTCTTCCCAGTCATCCGTTGATGTCTGGTCACCTCTCTGTTGGTGTCGGTAAACGTCGAGCTTCTCCCAGTCATCCGTTGATGTCAGGTCACCTCTCCGTTGGTGTCGGTAAACGTCGAGTTCCCCCATTCATCCATTGACATCTGGTTGAGTCTTCCCAGTCATCCGTTGATGTCTGGTCACCTCTCCGTTGGTGTCGCTAAACGTCGAGTTTCTCCCATTCATCATCTCTCGATGTCTGGACGTGGTTTCTCCCATTCGTCCGTTGATGTCCGGTTGTATCTCTTTCTCCCATTCATCCGTTGATGTATGTTTGACTCGTCCCGGTCATCCGTTGATGTCTGGTCACCTCTACGTTGGTGTCGGTAAACGTCGAGTTTTTCCCATTCGTCCGTTGACGTCTGGTTGTATCTTTTTCCATTCATCCGTTGATGTCTGGTCACCTCTCCATTGGTGTCGGTAAACGTCGACTTTTTCCCATTCGTCCGTTGACGTCTGGTTGTATCTCTTTCTCCCATTCATTCGTTGATGTATGGTTGAGTCTTCCCGGTCAATCGTTGATGTCTGGTCACCTCTACGTTGGTGTCGGTAAACGTCGAGTTTTTCCAATTCGTCCGTTGACGTCTGGTTGTACCTTTTTCCATTTTTATCCGTTGATGTCTGGTCACCTCTCCGTTGGTGTCGGTAAACGTCGAGTTTCTCCCATTCATCCGTTGATATATGGTTGAGTCTTCCCAATCATCCGTTGATGTCTGGTCACCTCTCCGTTGGAGTCGGTAATCGACGAGTTTTTCCCATTCGTCCGTTGACGTCTGGTTGTATCTCTTTCTCCCATTCGTCCGTTGATGTCTGGTAGAGTCTTCCCAGTCATCCGTTGATGTCTGGTCACCTCTCCGTTGGTGTCGGTAAACTTCGAGTTTTTCCCATTCGTCCGTTGACGTCTGGTTGTATCTTTTTCCATTCATCCATTGATGTCGGTAAACGTTGAGCTTCTCCCAGTCATCCGTTGATGTCTGGTTGAGTCTTCCCAGTCATCCGTTGATGTCTGGTCACCTCTTCGTTGGTGTTGGTAATCATCGAGTTTTTCCCATTCGTCCGTTGACGTCTGGTTGTATCTTTTTCCATTCATCCGTTGATGTCTGGTCACCTCTCCGTTGGTGTCGGTAAACGTCGAGTTTCTCCCATTCATCCGTTGATGTCTGGTTGAGTCTTCCCAGTCATCCGTTGATGTCTGGTCACCTCTCCGTTGGTGTCGATAAACGTCGAGCTTCTCCAAGTCATCCGTTGATGTCTGGTCACATCTCTGTTGGTGTCGGTAAACGTCGAGTTTCTGCCATTCATCCGTTGATGTCTGGTTGAGTCTTCCCAGTCATCCGTTGATATCTGGTCACCTCTCCGTTGGTGTCGGTAAACATCGAGTTTCTCCCATTCATCCGTTGATGTATGGTTGAGTCTTCCCAGTCATCCGTTGATGTCTGGTCACCTCTCCGTTAGTGTCGGTAAACGTCGAGTTTTTCCCATTCGTCCGTTGACGTCTGGTTGTATCTCTTTCTCCCATTCGTCCGTTGATGTCTGGTTGAGTCTTCCCAGTCATCCGTTGATGTCTGGTCACCTCTCCGTTGGTGTCGGTAAACTTCGAGTTTCTCCCATTCATCCGTTGATGTCTGGTTGAGTCTTCCCAGTCATCCGTTGATGTCTGGTCACCTCTCCGTTGGTGTCGATAAACGTCGAGCTTCTCCCAGTCATCCATTGATGTATGGTCACATCTCTGTTGGTGTCGGTAAACGTCGAGTTTCTCCCATTCATCCGTTGATGTCTGGTTGAGTATTCCCAGTCATCCGTTGATGTCTGTTCACCTCTCTGTTGGTGTCGATAAACGTCGAGCTTCTCCCATTCATCCGTTGATGTATGGTTGAGTCTTCCCAGTCATCCGTTGATGTCTGGTCACCTCTCCGTTGGAGTCGGTAATCGTTGAGTTTTTCCCATTCGTCCGTTGACGTCTGGTTGTATCTCTTTCTCCCATTCGTCCGTTGATGTCTGGTTGAGTCTTCCCAGTCATCCGTTGATGTCTGGTCACCTCTCCGTTGGTGTCGGTAAACATCGAGTTTCTCCCATTCATCCGTTGATGTATGGTTGAGTCTTCCCAGTCATCCGTTGATGTCTGGTCACCTCTCTGTTGGTGTCGGTAAACGTCGAGCTTCTCCCAGTCATCCGTTGATGTCAGGTCACCTCTCCGTTGGTGTCGGTAAACGTCGAGTTCCCCCATTCATCCATTGACATCTGGTTGAGTCTTCCCAGTCATCCGTTGATGTCTGGTCACCTCTCCGTTGGTGTCGCTAAACGTCGAGTTTCTCCCATTCATCATCTCTCGATGTCTGGACGTGGTTTCTCCCATTCGTCCGTTGATGTCCGGTTGTATCTCTTTCTCCCATTCATCCGTTGATGTATGTTTGAGTCGTCCCGGTCATCCATTGATGTCTGGTCACCTCTACGTTGGTGTCGGTAAACGTCGAGTTTTTCCCATTCGTCCGTTGACGTCTGGTTGTATCTTTTTCCATTCATCCGTTGATGTCTGGTCACCTCTCCATTGGTGTCGGTAAACGTCGACTTTTTCCCATTCGTCCGTTGACGTCTGGTTGTATCTCTTTCTCCCATTCATTCGTTGATGTATGGTTGAGTCTTCCCGGTCAATCGTTGATGTCTGGTCACCTCTACGTTGGTGTCGGTAAACGTCGAGTTTTTCCCATTCGTCCGTTGACGTCTGGTTGTACCTTTTTCCATTTTTATCCGTTGATGTCTGGTCACCTCTCCGTTGGTGTCGGTAAACGTCGAGTTTCTCCCATTCATCCGTTGATATATGGTTGAGTCTTCCCAATCATCCGTTGATGTCTGGTCACCTCTCCGTTGGAGTCGGTAATCGACGAGTTTTTCCCATTCGTCCGTTGATGTCTGGTTGTACCTTTTTCCAGTCATCCGTTGATGTCTGGTCACCTCTCCGTTGGTGTCGGTAATCGTCGAGTTTTTCCCATTCGTCCGTTGACGTCTGGTTGTATCTTTTTCCATTCATCCGTTGATGTCTGGTCACCTCTCCGTTGGTGTCGGTAAACGTCGAGTTTCTCCCATTCATCCGTTGATGTCTGGTTGAGTCTTCCCAGTCATCCGTTGATGTCTGGTCACCTCTCCGTTGGTGTCGATAAACGTCGAGCTTCTCCCAGTCATCCATTTGATGTCTGGTCACATCTCTGTTGGTGTCGGTAAACGTCGAGTTTCTGCCATTCATCCGTTGATGTCTGGTTGAGTCTTCCCAGTCATCCGTTGATGTCTGGTCACCTCTCCGTTGGTGTCGGTAAACATCGAGTTTCTCCTATTCATCCGTTGATGTATGGTTGAGTCTTCCCAGTCATCCATTGATGTCTGGTCACCTCTCCATTAGTGTCGTTAAACGTCGAGTTTTTCCCATTCGTACGTTGATGTCTGGTTGTATCTTTTTCCAGTCATCCGTTGATGTCTGGTCACCTCTCTGTTGGTGTCGGTAAACGTCGAGCTTCTCCCAGTCATCCGTTGATGTCTGGTCACCTCTCCGTTGGTGTCGGTAAACGTCGAGTTTCTCCCATTCATCCGTTGATGTCTGGTTGAGTCTTCCCAGTGATCCGTTGATGTCTGGTCACCTCTCCGTTGGTGTCGGTAAACGTCCAGTTTTTCCCATTTGTCCGTTGACGTCTGGTTGTATCTTTTTCCATTCATCCGTTGATGTCTGGTCACCTCTCCGTTGGTGTCGGTAAACGTCGAGTTTCTCCCATTCATCCGTTGATGTATGGTTGAGTCTTCCCAGTCATCCGTTGATGTCTGGTCACCTCTCCGTTGGTGTCGGTAAACGTCGAAATTTTCCCATTCGTCCGTTGACGTCTGGTTGTATCTTTTTCCATTCATCCTTTGATGTCTGGTCAACTCTCTGTTGGTGTTGGTAAACGTCGAGTTTCTCACATTCATCCGTTGATGTATGGTTGAGTCTTCCCAGTCATCCGTTCATGTCTGGTCACCTCTCCGTTGGTGTCGGTAAACGTCCAGTTTTTCCCATTCGTCCGTTGACGTCTGGTTGTATCTTTTTCCATTCATCCGTTGATGTCTGGTCACCTCTCCGTTGGTGTCGGTAAACGTCGAGTTTCTCCCATTCATCCGTTGATGTATGGTTGAGTCTTCCCAGTCATCCGTTGATGTCTGGTCACCTCTCTGTTGGTGTCGGTAAACGTCGAGCTTCTCCCAGTCATCCGTTGATGTCAGGTCACCTCTCCGTTGGTGTCGGTAAACGTCGAGTTCCCCCATTCATCCATTGACATCTGGTTGAGTCGAGATGATGTCTGGACGTGGTTTCTCCCATTCGTCCGTTGATGTCCGGTTGTATCTCTTTCTCCCATTCATCCGTTGATGTATGTTTGAGTCGTCCCGGTCATCCGTTGATGTCTGGTCACCTCTACGTTGGTGTCGGTAAACGTCGAGTTTTTCCCATTCGTCCGTTGACGTCTGGTTGTATCTTTTTCCATTCATCCGTTGATGTCTGGTCACCTCTCCATTGGTGTCGGTAAACGTCGACTTTTTCCCATTCGTCCGTTGACGTCTGGTTCGTATCTCTTTCTCCCATTCATTCGTTGATGTATGGTTGAGTCTTCCCGGTCAATCGTTGATGTCTGGTCACCTCTACGTTGGTGTCGGTAAACGTCGAGTTTTTCCCATTCGTCCGTTGACGTCTGGTTGTACCTTTTTCCATTTTTATCCGTTGATGTCTGGTCAGCTCTCCGTTGGTGTCGGTAAACGTCGAGTTTCTCCCATTCATCCGTTGATATATGGTTGAGTCTTCCCAGTGATCCGTTGATGTCTGGTCACCTCTCCGTTGGTGTCGGTAAACGTCCAGTTTTTCCCATTTGTCCGTTGACGTCTGGTTGTATCTTTTTCCATTCATCCGTTGATGTCTGGTCACCTCTCCGTTGGTGTCGGTAAACGTCGAGTTTCTCCCATTCATCCGTTGATGTATGGTTGAGTCTTCCCAGTCATCCGTTGATGTCTGGTCACCTCTCCGTTGGTGTCGGTAAACGTCGAAATTTTCCCATTCGTCCGTTGACGTCTGGTTGTATCTTTTTCCATTCATCCTTTGATGTCTGGTCAACTCTCTGTTGGTGTTGGTAAACGTCGAGTTTCTCACATTCATCCGTTGATGTATGGTTGAGTCTTCCCAGTCATCCGTTCATGTCTGGTCACCTCTCCGTTGGTGTCGGTAAACGTCCAGTTTTTCCCATTCGTCCGTTGACGTCTGGTTGTATCTTTTTCCATTCATCCGTTGATGTCTGGTCACCTCTCCGTTGGT
The DNA here is from genome assembly GCF_024323335.1 of Lathyrus oleraceus. NCBI lineage: Eukaryota > Viridiplantae > Streptophyta > Magnoliopsida > Fabales > Fabaceae > Lathyrus > Lathyrus oleraceus. The sequence goes on along the minus strand of NW_026112850.1, from coordinate 10,960 downwards.
GTCGGTAAACGTCGAGTTTCTCCCATTCATCCGTTGATGTATGGTTGAGTCTTCCCAGTCATCCGTTGATGTCTGGTCACCTCTCTGTTGGTGTCGGTAAACGTCGAGCTTCTCCCAGTCATCCGTTGATGTCAGGTCACCTCTCCGTTGGTGTCGGTAAACGTCGAGTTCCCCCATTCATCCATTGACATCTGGTTGAGTCGAGATGATGTCTGGACGTGGTTTCTCCCATTCGTCCGTTGATGTCCGGTTGTATCTCTTTCTCCCATTCATCCGTTGATGTATGTTTGAGTCGTCCCGGTCATCCGTTGATGTCTGGTCACCTCTACGTTGGTGTCGGTAAACGTCGAGTTTTTCCCATTCGTCCGTTGACGTCTGGTTGTATCTTTTTCCATTCATCCGTTGATGTCTGGTCACCTCTCCATTGGTGTCGGTAAACGTCGACTTTTTCCCATTCGTCCGTTGACGTCTGGTTCGTATCTCTTTCTCCCATTCATTCGTTGATGTATGGTTGAGTCTTCCCGGTCAATCGTTGATGTCTGGTCACCTCTACGTTGGTGTCGGTAAACGTCGAGTTTTTCCCATTCGTCCGTTGACGTCTGGTTGTACCTTTTTCCATTTTTATCCGTTGATGTCTGGTCAGCTCTCCGTTGGTGTCGGTAAACGTCGAGTTTCTCCCATTCATCCGTTGATATATGGTTGAGTCTTCCCAATCATCCGTTGATGTCTGGTCACCTCTCCGTTGGAGTCGGTAATCGACGAGTTTTTCCCATTCGTCCGTTGACGTCTGGTTGTATCTCTTTCTCCCATTCGTCCGTTGATGTCTGGTTGAGTCTTCCCAGTCATCCGTTGATGTTTGGTCACCTCTCCGTTGGTGTCGGTAAACTTCGAGTTTTTCCCATTCGTCCGTTGACGTCTGGTTGTATCTTTTTCCATTCATCCATTGATGTCGGTAAACGTTGAGCTTCTCCCAGTCATCCGTTGATGTCTGGTTGAGTCTTCCCAGTCATCCGTTGATGTCTGGTCACCTCTTCGTTGGTGTTGGTAATCATCGAGTTTTTCCCATTCGTCCGTTGACGTCTGGTTGTATCTTTTTCCATTCATCCGTTGATGTCTGGTCACCTCTCCGTTGGTGTCGGTAAACGTCGAGTTTCTCCCATTCATCCGTTGATGTCTGGTTGAGTCTTCCCAGTCATCCGTTGATGTCTGGTCACCTCTCCGTTGGTGTCGATAAACATCGAGCTTCTCCAAGTCATCCGTTGATGTCTGGTCACATCTCTGTTGGTGTCGGTAAACGTCGAGTTTCTGCCATTCATCCGTTGATGTCTGGTTGAGTCTTCCCAGTCATCCGTTGATATCTGGTCACCTCTCCGTTGGTGTCGGTAAACATCGAGTTTCTCCCATTCATCCGTTGATGTATGGTTGAGTCTTCCCAGTCATCCGTTGATGTCTGGTCACCTCTCCGTTAGTGTCGGTAAACGTCGAGTTTTTCCCATTCGTCCGTTGACGTCTGGTTGTATCTCTTTCTCCCATTCGTCCGTTGATGTCTGGTTGAGTCTTCCCAGTCATCCGTTGATGTCTGGTCACCTCTCCGTTGGTGTCGGTAAACTTCGAGTTTCTCCCATTCATCCGTTGATGTCTGGTTGAGTCTTCCCAGTCATCCGTTGATGTCTGGTCACCTCTCCGTTGGTGTCGATAAACGTCGAGCTTCTCCCAGTCATCCATTGATGTATGGTCACATCTCTGTTGGTGTCGGTAAACGTCGAGTTTCTCCCATTCATCCGTTGATGTCTGGTTGAGTATTCCCAGTCATCCGTTGATGTCTGTTCACCTCTCTGTTGGTGTCGATAAACGTCGAGCTTCTCCCATTCATCCGTTGATGTATGGTTAAGTCTTCCCAGTCATCCGTTGATGTCTGGTCACCTCTCCGTTGGAGTCGGTAATCGTCGAGTTTTTCCCATTCGTCCGTTGACGTCTGGTTGTATCTCTTTCTCCCATTCGTCCGTTGATGTCTGGTTGAGTCTTCCCAGTCATCCGTTGATGTCTGGTCACCTCTCCGTTGGTGTCGGTAAACATCGAGTTTCTCCCATTCATCCGTTGATGTATGGTTGAGTCTTCCCAGTCATCCGTTGATGTCTGGTCACCTCTCTGTTAGTGTCGGTAAACGTCGAGTTTTTCCCATTCGTCCGTTGACGTCTGGTTGTATCTCTTTCTCCCATTCGTCCGTTGATGTCTGGTTGAGTCTTCCCAGTCATCCGTTGATGTCTGGTCACCTCTCCGTTGGTGTCGGTAAACTTCGAGTTTCTCCCATTCATCCGTTGATGTCTGGTTGAGTCTTCCCAGTCATCCGTTGATGTCTGGTCACCTCTCCGTTGGTGTCGATAAACGTCGAGCTTCTCCCAGTCATCCTTTGATGTATGGTCACATCTCTGTTGGTGTCGGTAAACGTCGAGTTTCTCCCATTCATCCGTTGATGTCTGGTTGAGTCTTCCCAGTCATCCGTTGATGTCTGGTCACCTCTCCGTTGGTGTCGATAAACGTCGAGCTTCTCCCATTCGTCCGTTGACGTCTGGTTGTATCTCTTTCTCCCATTCGTCCGTTGATGTCTGGTTGAGTCTTCCCAGTCATCCGTTGATGTCTGGTCACCTCTCCGTTGGTGTCGGTAAACTTCGAGTTTTTCCCATTCGTCCGTTGACGTCTGGTTGTATCTTTTTCCATTCATCCGTTGATGTCTGGTCACCTCTCCGTTGGTGTCGGTAAACGTCGAGCTTCTCCCAGTCATCCGTTGATGTCTGGTTGAGTCTTCCCAGTCATCTGTTGATGTCTGGTCACCTCTCCGTTGGTGTCGGTAATCGTCGAGTTTTTCCCATTCGTCCGTTGACGTCTGGTTGTATCTTTTTCCATTCATCCGTTGATGTCTGGTCACCTCTCCGTTGGTGTCGGTAAACGTCAAATTTCTCCCATTCATCCGTTGATGTATGGTTGAGTCTTCCCAGTCATCCGTTGATGTTTGGTCACCTCTCCGTTGGTGTCGGTAAACGTCGAGTTTTTCCCATTCGTCTGTTGACGACTGGTTGTATCTTTTTCCATTCATCCGTTGATGTCTGGTCTCCTCTCTGTTGGTGTCGGTAAACATCGAGCTTCTCCCAGTCATCCGTTGATGTCTGGTCACATCTCTGTTGGTGTCGGTAAATGTCGAGTTTCTGCCATTCATCCGTTGATGTCTGGTTGAGTCTTCCGAGTCATCCGTTGATGTCTGGTCACCTCTCCGTTGGTGTCGGTAAACATCGAGTTTCTCCCATTCATCCGTTGTTGTATGGTTGAGTCTTCCCAGTCATCCGTTGATGTCTGGTCACCTCTCCGTTAGTGTCGGTAAACGTCGTGTTTTTCCCATTCGTCCGTTGATGTCTGGTTGTATCTTTTTCCAGTCATCCGTTGATGTCTGGTCACCTCTCCGTTGGTGTCGATAAACGTCGAGCTTCTCCCAGTCATCCGTTGATGTATGGTCACATCTCTGTTGGTGTCGGTAAACGTCGAGTTTCTCCCATTCATCCGTTGATGTCTGGTTGAGTCTTCCCAGTCATCCGTTGATGTCTGGTCACCTCTCCGTTGGTGTCGATAAACGTCGAGCTTCTCCCATTCGTCCGTTGACGTCTGGTTGTATCTCTTTCTCCCATTCGTCCGTTGATGTCTGGTTGAGTCTTCCCAGTCATCCGTTGATGTCTGGTCACCTCTCCGTTGGTGTCGGTAAACTTCGAGTTTTTCCCATTCGTCTGTTGACGTCTGGTTGTATCTTTTTCCATTCATCCGTTGATGTCTGGTCACCTCTCCGTTGGTGTCGGTAAACGTCGAGCTTCTCCCAGTCATCCGTTGATGTCTGGTTGAGTCTTCCCAGTCATCTGTTGATGTCTGGTCACCTCTCCGTTGGTGTCGGTAATCGTCGAGTTTTTCCCATTCGTCCGTTGACGTCTGGTTGTATCTTTTTCCATTCATCCGTTGATGTCTGGTCACCTCTCCGTTGGTGTCGGTAAACGTCAAATTTCTCCCATTCATCCATTGATGTATGGTTGAGTCTTCCCAGTCATCCGTTGATGTTTGGTCACCTCTCCGTTGGTGTCGGTAAACGTCGAGTTTTTCCCATTCGTCTGTTGACGACTGGTTGTATCTTTTTCCATTCATCCGTTGATGTCTGGTCTCCTCTCTGTTGGTGTCGGTAAACATCGAGCTTCTCCCAGTCATCCGTTGATGTCTGGTCACATCTCTGTTGGTGTCGGTAAATGTCGAGTTTCTGCCATTCATCCGTTGATGTCTGGTTGAGTCTTCCGAGTCATCCGTTGATGTCTGGTCACCTCTCCGTTGGTGTCGGTAAACATCGAGTTTCTCCCATTCATCCGTTGTTGTATGGTTGAGTCTTCCCAGTCATCCGTTGATGTCTGGTCACCTCTCCGTTAGTGTCGGTAAACGTCGTGTTTTTCCCATTCGTCCGTTGATGTCTGGTTGTATCTTTTTCCAGTCATCCGTTGATGTCTGGTCACCTCTCCGTTGGTGTCGGTAAACGTCGAGCTTCTCCCAGTCATCCGTTGATGTCTGGTCACCTCTCCGTTGGCGTCGGTAAACGTCGAGTTTCTCCCATTCATCCGTTGATGTCTGGTTGAGTCTTCCCAGTCATCCGTTGATGTCTGGTCACCTCTCCGTTGGTGACGGTAAACGTCGAGTTTTTCCCATTCGTCCGTTGATGTCTGGTTGTATCTTTTTCCATTCATCCGTTGACGTCTGGTCACCTCTCCGTTGGTGACGGTAAACGTCGAGTTTTTCCCATTCGTCCGTTGATGTCTGGTTGTATCTTTTTCCATTCATCCGTTGATGTCTGGTCACCTCTCCGTTGGTGTCGGTAAACGTCGAGTTTTTCCCATTCGTCTGTTGACGTCTGGTTGTATCTCTTTCTCCCATTCATCCGTTGATGTCTGGTTGAGTCTTCCCAGTCATCCGTTGATGTCTGGTCACCTCTACATTGGTGTCGGTAAACGTCGAGTTTTTCCCATTCGTCCGTTGATGTCTGGTTGTAACTTTTTCCATTCATCCGTTGATGTCTGGTCACCTCTCCGTTGGTGTCGGTAAACGTCGAGTTTCTGCCATTCATCCGTTGATGTCTGGTTGAGTCTTCCCAGTCATCCGTTGATGTCTGGTCACCTCTCTGTTGGTGTCGGTAAACGTCGAGTTTTTCCCATTCGTCCGTTGACGTCTGGTTGTATCTTTTTCCATTCATCCGTTGATGTCTGGTCACCTCTCAGTTGGTGTCGGTAAACATCGAGTTTTTCCCATTCGTCCATTGACGTCTGGTTGTATCTTTTTCCATTCATCCGTTGATGTCTGGTCACCTCTCCGTTGGTGTTGGTAAACGTCGAGTTTCTCCCATTCATCCGTTGATGTATGGTTGAGTCTTCCCAGTCATCCGTTGATGTCTGGTCACCTCTCCATTGGTGTCGGTAAACGTTGAGTTTTTCCCATTCGTCCGTTGACGTCTGGTTGTATCTTTTTCCATTCATCCGTTGATGTCTTGTCACCTCTCCGTTGGTGTCAGTAAACGTCGATTTTCTCCCATTCATCCGTTGATGTATGGTTGAGTCTTCCCAGTCATCCGTTGATGTCTGGTCACCTCTCTGTTGGAGTCGGTAATCGTCGAGTTTTTCCCATTCGTCCGTTGACGTCTGGTTGTATCTCTTTCTCCCATTCGTCCGTTGATGTCTGGTTGAGTCTTCCCAGTCATCCGTTGATGTCTGGTCACCTCTCCGTTGGTGTCGGTAAACTTCGAGTTTTTCCCATTCGTCCGTTGACGTCTGGTTGTATCTTTTTCCATTCATCCATTGATGTCGGTAAACGTTGAGCTTCTCCCAGTCATCCGTTGATGTCTGGTTGAGTCTTCCCAGTCATCCGTTGATGTCTGGTCACCTCTTCGCTGGTGTTGGTAATCATCGAGTTTTTCCCATTCGTCCGTTGACGTATGGTTGTATCTTTTTCCATTCATCCGTTGATGTCTGGTCACCTCTCCGTTGGTGTCGGTAAACGTCGAGTTTCTCCCATTCATCCGTTGATGTCTGGTTGAGTCTTCCCAGTCATCCGTTGATGTCTGGTCACCTCTCCGTTGGTGTCGATAAACGTCGAGCTTCTCCAAGTCATCCGTTGATGTCTGGTCACATCTCTGTTGGTGTCGGTAAACGTCGAGTTTCTGCCATTCATCCATTGATGTCTGGTTGAGTCTTCCCAGTCATCCGTTGATATCTGGTCACCTCTCCATTGGTGTCGGTAAACATCGAGTTTCTCCCATTCATCCGTTGATGTATGGTTGAGTCTTCCCAGTCATCCGTTGATGTCTGGTCACCTCTCCGTTAGTGTCGGTAAACGTCGAGTTTTTCCCATTCGTCCGTTGACGTCTGGTTGTATCTCTTTCTCCCATTCGTCCGTTGATGTCTGGTTGAGTCTTCCCAGTCATCCGTTGATGTCTGGTCACCTCTCCGTTGGTGTCGGTAAACTTCGAGTTTCTCCCATTCATCCGTTGATGTCTGGTTTAGTCTTCCCAGTCATCCGTTGATGTCTGGTCACCTCTCCGTTGGTGTCGATAAACGTCGAGCTTCTCCCAGTCATCCGTTGATGTATGGTCACATCTCTGTTGGTGTCGGTAAACGTCGAGTTTCTCCCATTCATCCGTTGATGTCTGGTTGAGTCTTCCCAGTCATCCGTTGACGTCTGGTCACCTCTCCATTGGTGTCGATAAACGTCGAGCTTCTCCCATTCATCCGTTGATGTATGGTTGAGTCTTCCCAGTCATCCGTTGATGTCTGGTCACCTCTCCGTTGGAGTCGGTAATCGTCGAGTTTTTCCCATTCGTCCATTGACGTCTGGTTGTATCTCTTTCTCCCATTCGTCCGTTGACGTCTGGTTGTATCTTTTTCCATTCATCCGTTGATGTCTGGTCACCTCTCCGTTGGTGTCAGTAAACGTCGAGTTTCTCCCATTCATCCGTTGATGTATGGTTGAATCTTCCCAGTCATCCGTTGATGTCTGGTCACCTCTCTGTTAGTGTCGGTAAACGTCGAGTTTTTCCCATTCGTCCGTTGACGTCTGGTTGTATCTCTTTCTCCCATTCGTCCGTTGATGTCTGGTTGAGTCTTCCCAGTCATCCGTTGATGTCTGGTCACCTCTCCGTTGGTGTCGGTAAACTTCGAGTTTCTCCCATTCATCCGTTGATGTCTGGTTGAGTCTTCCCAGTCATCCGTTGATGTCTGGTCACCTCTCCGTTGGTGTCGATAAACGTCGAGCTTCTCCCAGTCATCCGTTGATGTATGGTCACATCTCTGTTGGTGTCGGTAAACGTCGAGTTTCTCCCATTCATCCGTTGATGTCTGGTTGAGTCTTCCCAGTCATCCGTTGATGTCTGGTCACCTCTCCGTTGGTGTCGATAAACGTCGAGCTTCTCCCATTCATCCGTTGATGTATGGTTGAGTCTTCCCAGTCATCCGTTGATGTCTGGTCACCTCTCCGTTGGAGTCGGTAATCGTCGAGTTTTTCCCATTCGTCCGTTGACGTCTGGTTGCATCTCTTTCTCCCATTCGTCCGTTGATGTCTGGTTGAGTCTTCCCAGTCATCCGTTGATGTCTGGTCACCTCTCCGTTGGTGTCGGTAAACTTCGAGTTTTTCCCATTCGTCCGTTGACGTCTGGTTGTATCTTTTTCCATTCATCCGTTGATGTCTGGTCACCTCTCCGTTGGTGTCGGTAAACGTCGAGCTTCTCCCAGTCATCCGTTGATGTCTGGTTGAGTCTTCCCAGTCATCTGTTGATGTCTGGTCACCTCTCCGTTGGTGTCGGTAATCGTCGAGTTTTTCCCATTCGTCCGTTGACGTCTGGTGGTATCTTTTTCCATTCATCCGTTGATGTCTGGTCACCTCTCCGTTGGTGTCGGTAAACGTCGAATTTCTCCCATTCATCCGTTGATGTATGGTTGAGTCTTCCCAGTCATCCGTTGATGTTTGGTCACCTCTCCGTTGGTGTCGGTAAACGTCGAGTTTTTCCCATTCGTCTGTTGACGACTGGTTGTATCTTTTTCCATTCATCCGTTGATGTCTGGTCTCCTCTCTGTTGGTGTCGGTAAACATCGAGCTTCTCCCAGTCATCCGTTGATGTCTGGTCACATCTCTGTTGGTGTCGGTAAATGTCGAGTTTCTGCCATTCATCCGTTGATGTCTGGTTGAGTCTTCCGAGTCATCCGTTGATGTCTGGTCACCTCTCCGTTGGTGTCGGTAAACATCGAGTTTCTCCCATTCATCCGTTGTTGTATGGTTGAGTCTTCCCAGTCATCCGTTGATGTCTGGTCACCTCTCCGTTAGTGTCGGTAAACGTCGTGTTTTTCCCATTCGTCCGTTGATGTCTGGTTGTATCTTTTTCCAGTCATCCGTTGATGTCTGGTCACCTCTCCGTTGGTGTCGATAAACGTCGAGCTTCTCCCAGTCATCCGTTGATGTATGGTCACATCTCTGTTGGTGTCGGTAAACGTCGAGTTTCTCCCATTCATCCGTTGATGTCTGGTTGAGTCTTCCCAGTCATCCGTTGATGTCTGGTCACCTCTCCGTTGGTGTCGATAAACGTCGAGCTTCTCCCATTCGTCCGTTGACGTCTGGTTGTATCTCTTTCTCCATTCGTCCGTTGATGTCTGGTTGAGTCTTCCAGTCATCCGTTGATGTCTGGTCACCTCTCCGTGGTGTCGGTAAACTTCGAGTTTTTCCCATTCGTCCGTTGACGTCTGGTTGTATCTTTTTCCATTCATCCGTTGATGTCTGGTCACCTCTCCGTTGGTGTCGGTAAACGTCGAGCTTCTCCCAGTCATCCGTTGATGTCTGGTTGAGTCTTCCCAGTCATCTGTTGATGTCTGGTCACCTCTCCGTTGGTGTCGGTAATCGTCGAGTTTTTCCCATTCGTCCGTTGACGTCTGGTTGTATCTTTTTCCATTCATCCGTTGATGTCTGGTCACCTCTCCGTTGGTGTCGGTAAACGTCAAATTTCTCCCATTCATCCATTGATGTATGGTTGAGTCTTCCCAGTCATCCGTTGATGTTTGGTCACCTCTCCGTTGGTGTCGGTAAACGTCGAGTTTTTCCCATTCGTCTGTTGACGACTGGTTGTATCTTTTTCCATTCATCCGTTGATGTCTGGTCTCCTCTCTGTTGGTGTCGGTAACATCGAGCTTCTCCCAGTCATCCGTTGATGTCTGGTCACATCTCTGTTGGTGTCGTAAATGTCGAGTTTCTGCCATTCATCCGTTGATGTCTGGTTGAGTCTTCCGAGTCATCCGTTGATGTCTGGTCACCTCTCCGTTGGTGTCGGTAAACATCGAGTTTCTCCATTCATCCGTTGTTGTATGGTTGAGTCTTCCCCAGTCATCCGTTGATGTCTGGTCACCTCTCCGTTAGTGTCGGTAAACGTCGTGTTTTTTCCCATTCGCCGTTGATGTCTGTTGTATCTTTTTCCAGTCATCCGTTGATGTCTGGTCACCTCTCCGTTGGTGTCGGTAAACGTCGAGCTTCTCCCAGTCATCCGTTGATGTCTGGTCACCTCTCCGTTGGCGTCGGTAAACGTCGAGTTTCTCCCACTCATCCGTTGATGTCTGGTTGAGTCTTCCCAGTCATCCGTTGATGTCTGGTCACCTCTCCGTTGGTGACGGTAAACGTCGAGTTTTTCCCATTCGTCCGTTGATGTCTGGTTGTATCTTTTTCCATTCATCCGTTGACGTCTGGTCACCTCTCCGTTGGTGACGGTAAACGTCGAGTTTTTCCCATTCGTCCGTTGATGTCTGGTTGTATCTTTTTTCCATTCATCCGTTGATGTCTGGTCACCTCTCCGGTGGTGTCGGTAAACGTCGAGTTTTCCCATTCTCTGTTGTGACGTCTGGTTGTATCTCTTTCTCCATTCATCCGTTGATGTCTGGTTGAGTCTTTCCCAGTCATCCGTTGATGTCTGGTCACCTCTACATTGGTGTCGGTAAACGTCGAGTTTTTTCCCATTCGTCCGTTGATGTCTGGTTGTAACTTTTTCCATTCATCCGTTGATGTCTGGTCACCTCTCCGTTGGTGTCGGTAAACGTCGAGTTTCTGCCATTCATCCGTTGATGTCTGGTTGAGTCTTCCCAGTCATCCGTTGATGTCTGGTCACCTCTCTGTTGGTGTCGGTAAACGTCGAGTTTTTCCCATTCGTCCGTTGACGTCTGGTGTATCTTTTTCCATTCATCCGTTGATGTCTGGTCACCTCTCAGTTGGTGTCGGTAAACATCGAGTTTTTCCCATTCGTCCATTGACGTCTGGTTGTATCTTTTTCCATTCATCCGTTGATGTCTGGTCACCTCTCCGTTGGTGTTGGTAAACGTCGAGTTTCTCCCATTCATCCGTTGATGTATGGTTGAGTCTTCCCAGTCATCCGTTGATGTCTGGTCACCTCTCCATTGGTGTCGGTAAACGTTGAGTTTTTCCTTTCCCATTCGTCCGTTGACGTCTGGTTGTATCTTTTTCCATTCATCCGTTGATGTCTGTCACCTCTCCGTTGGTGTCAGTAAACGTCGATTTTCTCCCATTCATCCGTTGATGTATGGTTGAGTTTCCCAGTCATCCGTTGATGTCTGGTCACCTCTCTGTTGGAGTCGGTAATCGTCGAGTTTTTTCCCATTCGTCCGTTGACGTCTGGTTGTATCTCTTTCTCCCATTCGTCCGTTGATGTCTGGTTGAGTCTTCCCAGTCATCCGTTGATGTCTGGGTCACCTCTCCGGTTGGTGTCGGTAAACTTCGAGTTTTTCCCATTCGTCCGTTGACGTTGGTTGTATCTTTTTTCCATTCATCCATTGATGTCGGTAAACGTTGAGCTGTCTCCCAGTCATCCGTTGATGTCTGGTTGAGTCTTCCCAGTCATCCGTTGATGTCT
>NW_026112849.1:0-57691 GCF_024323335.1 Lathyrus oleraceus | reverse complement strand
TAAACTAAAGTTATTGATCAACCAATTAGCCTTAGTAATATTTAGACTTCATTGGTCAATGAGAGGGATGGGTTCAGAATGAGATGGAATATGAAGAGGAAGGGGAGATGAGACAAACACAAATTGGTCATGGGAGGAATTTTATCAAATTAAAATCATTTATTCATTTTGGGAGATGAAATGTACATTTTGTCAATCCCTAAATCTAATGATTTTAATCCCAAAAAAGTCAAATCAACCTTGACCAAGGCCCAAACACATCAAACTTCACAAGTCAATAAGAATGGCTCAACATAATTTAAACAAATTAATCAATTAAAAATCAAATTAAAAAGCATTTTAAATTTAACTAGGTTTGATCAAGAACCTAAAACCTCTTCAAAACACAAATAAATGACCAAGAGATTTATCCTAGGTAGTCAAAAAAGTAAATGGACCTTAGACAAAAAAAATCGTAATTTTTGAAAAAACTCAGAAGTATTTTTAAACAATAAAAATGTGCATAAAAACAATTAAATCATAAAAAATATCAAATTTTAATTTAAGAAATAATCTAAATTCAGAAATGAAAGAGGAAAATATTAGATTTTTTTGGGTGAAATTCCCATATTTTTTGATAAAAATGAAATTTATATGAATTAATTAAAATAAAATATTTAAATAAAAAATCAGACAATAAAATATAAATAAAAAAACAAGGCCCACTAGATCTCCTCGTAATTGACGGTGGCAGATCTGATGGCCAAGTGCACGCATTCACCAACTCCTCAGTCAACTGTGCCACACGCGTCGTAATCAATTGGATAGATGAGATTAAAACGTGAGAACCAAATCAGATGGCCTGGATTGTTCCAGCACACCAGGAGCTAGCTCCGGTCATCTTCTCGGTGAGCATCACCGGTCTGGTCCAAGCTCAACTCAATGAAAAATGAAAAGTGAATACACTAATTTTAAGGAAAAATGCCAAGGAGTACGAATCTGGACTCAATTTTCTCCAATTCCAAGTATATAAAAAGATACAGGGATTAAATTTTGAGGATCCTGAACTGAGTTGCTTCGATTTGACCTCAAAGTAACTCAATCTTCTTGCCTACTATGATAGTACTTCAGACAACCATAAATCAACAAGAATGGTGAAGAATTGAGGGAGAATCGAAGAGATGAAAATCTGAAAATTCACTTCAATGGAGCTTTAAATTGCATGATTGCTTTTAATTATGCTTGGCCTTGCTTCAGATGCTTGTTGGAAGTGAAATGACCAAGGAAAGGTATGGACTCTTGGAGTTTCAATCTCAAAACAGATGGAGAATTGAAACTCGATTTAAAAGAAAATCTTCAAGCTTATCCTTCAACGGTGAGGGTTTGGGTTGCAGGTTCAAAGCTTGGCATGAGGTGATTAATTCTGAGCAATGAGGGTCTTATTTATAGGCCATGAGATTGATTTCCAAACACTTCCAATTTTTGCAAAATTTGAAAATTCCTTTGCATGCTTGCATAGGCGTGTGATAGGCCCCATCAAGTGATGCAATCTAATCCAAAATTGAGTGAGAGTCATGTTGAATTCATGTTGAAGGCTATGTAATTGTGTATGAAAAGTGTAAGTGGAAAACATCTAAATGGTCCTGCAACTTACACCCTTGCGCAATTCATTCATACTTTGGCAAAATGAGATGATCTTCGACTTTTGGAAAGGCGAGATCAAGGGGAACAACTTTCATGTTGAACACTTTTTCATTTGAAGCTTGGATCATGATGAATTTTGAGATTGAATGTTTACTTCTTCCACCTTGAATAAATATTTACTCAAATGAGAAAAGTTCCTTCATCAAAGTTGTAGCTCATCAAAGTCAAATGTTGACTTCTTCCACCTTGAATAAATTTCTCTATAGACTTCAAATGAGAAAAGTTCCTCATCAAAGTTGTAGCTCTTTCAGACCTATTCAATTTGGTCATAATTTGACCTCATTTGAATTTAGCATGAAGGAGTTATGCATTTTAGAAGTTGAGGAAAATCACTTGTTCAATGGTATTGGCCTAAAATGACCTATAATGTTTCCTCTTGGCACATGCATTTTCAAGTTGAATCTGAACTTCCTCCAAACTTAAAAGTTGAAGTTGACATCTTGAATTTGATCATGTAATTTGAATGGCTTTCATCTTATAAAAGTTGAGAAAGTTATGGTCTTGGGAAGTTGACTTCCAAAGTATGGTTTAGACAAAATGACCTATAATATTCCACCATAAAAAATGACTTTCCAAGCAAATATTGTAGGAGATAGGGTCTTGGGAACCCCAGTTTTGACAAGTTGACTTTCTCTGATCAACCACCATGAACCATCTTGCTAGGTTGACATTCTCCAGACTTTTGGGACTCATGGAGTATAAATATGCATAAGATGATGTAATGTGAAGTATACCTTGAGATACTTGATCAACTATTGAGGAAACTTGTTGAAGAAGTCACACAAGATACCCAGATGAATTAGGGTTTCCAAGGCAAACAAACTCCGAACTCTTGATTATTTCTTGATCAATATATCATGTGAAGACCATGGGGATTCATATATGATGCTTAGAACCAATGTAAACAAATTCTTGATTATGCTTCTTGCATGAGGGTCTTAAACCCTATATATGAGCTTGATGGAGCATGGGTGAACACACACACTACCTACAAAAGTAACAAACTATACATTGACATATTTTTGGTATTTTGGTTAGTGAATAAAGAAAAATGAAGTATGATACAATCAAATGTTCTTGGTGATATCTCCCAATGCAAACCCAATAAATGAGGGGAAAGGAGGATGCCAAGGTGTGACCTAAATGGTAATGCATATGATAAGATAGCATGAGGGATCTTAGGGTCAAAATTGGGGTCTTACAAGACCCTTATACTCAATGGAGACCTCTTTAGAGTTATTGATGTCACAAAAGTTATTTGTGGATAGGCATTACTTTCTCTGATTGGGGGTCTGAGAAATTGAAGACCATAGAACATTTAACCCAACTTGCCCTATTTAGGACGTAGTGCAAAGACTATTCAAGTATAGACTTGATAAAAGTTATTACACGATGTAAGACCCTAATTTTGACCATAAGATCCCTCATGGCATCATATCATTGCTCATTGCATTGCCTCAAGGATCATAGCATCTTGGCTCCTTAACCTTTGGTGGGATTTGTGTGAGTTGGTTTGAGACCACCAAACATGCTTGAATTGTATATTATTGCTTTTCTTATTTTGTTTACTAACCAAAAGCACAAAAATATGTCACTAACTTTGTTTGTTTTGAAGCTTAAGCAATCATGTGATCCAAGGCTCCTAGGTGACCCCTATGCCCATTGAAGTGGCCAGATGAAAATGAAAGCAAGCATGACAATGGTTCCCAAAGCTCTAAATCATCATATATGTCTCCCAAGTATCTCAATTTTCCAATTTGATCAAGATAAACCAAAGGTCTTAAGGATTGTTTCCCAAGGAAACCCTAATTCAACTGTATATTAAATATGCCTTGCTCATGAAGCAACCTCAACCTATGATCAAATTCAATCAAGGGAAGTTCTTTCATTCATGATTTTATGAATATATGAGCCTATGTGAGTATCCTCAATCATTCATTCATCAAGATTTGAAGTTTGGACTTGAGAAGTTGATCACTCAAATCATCTGACTATTTTGAAATCCACTTAAACCTAACGTTTGATGTATTTGTCAAATGAAGATGACCCCAATAGAAAATATATTATTAAGGACCATATGAACAACTTTCATGTTCATCAAAAATCCATTTGAAACTTGGAAGGTCATCATTCATTTCAAAACCTTATAGGTCATTTTGACTGAAACCATAATTTTGGGTCAACTTCCCAAGGACCTAACTCCTTCATTTTTTATGATTTTGAGGTTAGACCAAGTGCATTGGAAAGTTTCAGATGTCTAATTAAAATTTTATGTTGGAAAAATTTTCATGATCCTAAAATAAACACATGTGATAATACAAAACATTATAGGTCACTTTGGACCAAAGCCATTGAATCTTGAAAAAGTCCAACTTCAAGTGCTCATAACTTTCTCATAAAAAATCCAAATTATGCAAAATGTAAGTCCAAATTGATTTTCTTGAAAATATATACAACTTTTATGTTGGAGGTTTTGTCATTTGAGGCTTTCATAATTAAAACAGAAGGGCTTAAAATTGGTCATTTTTGGCAAAATTTTCAAATACATGTTTTGTACCTTGAACTTCATGGCCAGTTTTCACAATTTTCCAAACTCCAAATGGATTTTTGTTCAACATAGATTTTGTTCCTTATGTCAAGACCTTTCTAACCATTACCCACATGCTTATGTTTGGATTTTCCAAAAGGGATTTTCGAAGAGGAGAACAATTATAATCAATTATGCATTTCATGTTAAATCCTAATGCAAAATCCAATACCATGCAATCTGCACGTCTAATTCACTTTGGTTGATGTTCAGCATTCATTTGCAATTGATTTTGGGCCTCACATGCGCCTGTACAGGCCCATGCATGGAGGACCCAAGTTCATGCACACGAGTTTGCTCACCCTTGCCTTGCACTTTCATCTATAAATTGAAGCACCATTTCATTCAATTGGTAACCTGAAGGCGCCTAAATCTCTGCTGAATTCATTACCCAACCTCTCACCAAAGGAATTTGAGCTTTCAATTTTCATTTTCAAGTGTGATTTTCAACAACATCAGTTGATTATCATCACTAATTCCTAAGCCTAGCTCTCATACCAAGCATCAGGATCAAGCTCCAAGCAAAGGATTGGTTGAATTGTGCTCATAAAAGCTTCTCTACAAAGGTTTACACCCTAACTGTTTTGCTTCGAATCTCATTAATTATTGTGCATTGCTTGTGTTGGTTTGCATTTTTGAAGTCCTAATGTGAGAGGCAAGCCAATGATGGCTTTAATTTTATGAATTGGTGAACTTCAGATTGAACACCTAGTTTTTCAACCTCATATTTCTTTTTCCATAAGAATCTTGAGCAAAAACTAAGGTCACAGGGGTGATGTACATCACCTCAGCTTTCATTTGGTGTTAGATCGCGTGTTTTAGTTGAGGTTGTAAAACCTACAAATGGTGGCCGGACTGTCCCTTCTCACCGGAGAAGACAGTGGTTTCCACCATCGTCCCCATGCGTTCAAACCTTGGCCGTTGGATGTTAATTCCCAGATTTAATCCTAGCCTTGCATTGTTATGACTTCATTTAATGTTGCATACCACACATTTGACCAAGGAACACAATGAGCGTGCGTTTGAGAGCTATCTGGTCAGCCACGTCAATTAATGAGTTCTGATCAGACGCCTGTGGTTTTTTCTATTTTATTAATTTCTGTTTTATTTTCTTTTATTCCATTTATTTTCAAAAATTCATAACTCATTATTTGGAATCACAAAAATATGGGACCAATTGCAAAAAAATTCTCTTAAATTCTAGTTTCATAAAGTGATTTTTAATTATTTTTGTGATTTCATTTAATATTTTGTGTGAATTATTTCATTTCTGATTGTTTTACTTCATTTAAAATACCATTTGATATTCAAAAATTCCAAAAGTATTTTCCTAACATCTTTGGATGATGATGAGTCTATGAAAACTATTCTCATCAATTTCTTAAT
Source organism: Lathyrus oleraceus (assembly GCF_024323335.1). Lineage (NCBI taxonomy): Eukaryota > Viridiplantae > Streptophyta > Magnoliopsida > Fabales > Fabaceae > Lathyrus > Lathyrus oleraceus. The sequence continues at coordinate 52,035 of NW_026112849.1, read as the reverse complement.
TGATTTGAGATTTATTTGAGATTTTAGTCCAAATATGTTATTTTTCTTCATTTTTAATTGTTTAAAGTTAGTTTCTGTTTTCAAAAAATGTTGAGAAAATTTGTCAAACCTTGTTTGACCATGTTAGGCTTATGATAATCCAATTGGACTTATTCAAGTTGATTTGAATTGGATTTGAAGTTTGACCTTTATTTGTCCATTTTATTTTATGCATTATTTTAATTCCAAAAAATACCAAAAATATGTTTGACCTTCTTTGACTTCTAATCTTCATTTCACTTCTGTTTACCATTGATTGATATTGATTCCATTCATGTTTGATCAATGTGTTTTAGTTATGTCATTTAAACTTTCATTATGTACATTCCATTTCCATCTTCATCTTCTTCTTTTTCTTTTGACCAATGAGTTAATGATTTGTGGTTAGCCTTGACATATGAGAGGCTTAACCTTCTTTGATCCAAATCAAATTCATCTTGATCAAAGATCAAGTGAAGTGCTTTGTGTCCAAGATAGGTTGCTTATTGGTCAAGCAAAGAACCTGAAATCCATACAAGGTCATTCTTCTTTTCTTTTGGCATGGCAAGTTGTATGAGCTTGGCTTACTAGTCATGATCTCTAACTTGTGTTTATTTGCCTATAGTTTTATTGACCGGCCTCAGATAGGTGTGACTACTACATTAGTCCACTTACGATTGCTTATCATAGCGATAAATTGCCTTATGGCACACTAACACTAACTACTAATTATTAACTTTTAATTCAAGCATTTAATTCTTGAATTTACTTTAATGAAATTTAATTCCTTGCTCATTTATTCATCTTGTCTTTTCCCTTTGCTCATTTGAGCTCATATTTATGTTTATGCCATTTTCCTTTTGCTCACTTGAGCACATTATTGTGTAAATATACTATTGCCTTGTGCTTGTTTTATTTTGTTTGGGTGAACCCAATGCAAAAGGAGAAAAGACTTAGAATTAGGACCTTACCTATGCTTAATGGCGTTTCAAGAGAAACTAGGCCTCATGCCTTTAGAATGCTAAAATTGTTGAAGAGCAACTAAGCCTCATGCCTTTAGAATGCTTAATCTTGATGTTAACTTGAAAGGACCCTCTAATCTAAACTCTCTCTTTGCCCATTTCTATGATTTCATTGTGGAACTTTTTGACTTGTTTGTTTTTGTGTGATAGGGATCCTAAACTTGAACCAATTAGAAGGAACATTGTCATGAACATCCAAGTTGAGAGAGACAAGTCCAATTGGAAGATCCTAGGAGCTTGATTGAATATTTGCTTGATTTCTTGAGTTAATTGCTTATTGCTTGCTAAGTCCAAACGAAAGGAGCTCTTGGATCATCTTTATGATCTCAAGAAAGGAGCTCCAAGGGTTTTATCTCTCTTCCCTCATCTTTGCATGTTTAGGACTAGCCTTTCTCTTCTTCTCTCCACTCTAACCCAAGCCAAACTCATTTTGTGCAAACATTGACATTGTTATCAAAAATTATAAACCTAGGCATTATGCCTTTGATTTTTCAAACTCTTTTCATTAATAATTATTTTGAATTGAATCTTAAGTCAACTTTGACTTTATTTTGTGAATATGTCTAATTGGTAAACCCAACTCACTCAAATTGTTTTGGGTTCCAATGACCACCTTTGCCAAAGCTTTTCATAAACATTAGTTGTTAGGTTTGAGTTATCATAGTGGTTGATGTAAACCTCACCTCATCCTTAGTGATTGGACTATAAGTCTTTCATACTTATTATAGGGTGGATCCCTCACTAGTATGTTGAAGCTCTCCTCACATGGTGGATTGTTGGTTTAGGTTTAGTTTTCTCCCTTTGATAACAAAACACCTTAAGGCTTTTGTCAAATCAATTCACCAACTTATTTTGAGTTTTTTTCCCCGAACTACGAGGTTTTGATCCTACCTTTGGGATGGTACGTAGGCAATGGGTTTACCCATTCAAACAACAAAATTGTAAATAATTTGTATATTCTTTTCTCATCTCCCCAATCATGTTTGCACAAATATTTTCACAAATACCAACCTACCATACAACATTTGCAAAAAGGGCTCCCTTAGAGTACTAAGGATGTTTTGGGTGCTTAAAACCTTCCCATTGCATAACCAAACCCCTTACCCAGATCTCTGACATTTTTATTAGTTTTTGATTTGATAAAACTTCTCGTTTTTTGTTCGCTTTCTAACCTTTCCTTTGGATAAATAGAAGTGTCGTGGTGACTCGAATTGTATGAGTTACTTTTGATTTAGTCAATAAATCTAAAGGTAGCGAATACCCCGAGACACACGATACTACACTTAGACGAGTTTCTCTTGAGAATATTATGGGTTGATAAGTCAGTCATCCTAACTTGTAATATCTGATAGATGGGATCAAGACTCTGGTAACTTTTTAGAATATGATTTAAACGTTTTTATCCTTAGTACACTCCTTTGGGATGGTTCTTAACCTGAATCCATGCTCGTGACTCGCAACAAACCCTTTGATTCTTAGTTGATCCGATCAAGTCTCATCAATATCAATGGAACTTGGGTGTTGATAAGGTAAAAACCATAATCCACCAAAATGGATGATTGATCTTGATGATGGCTTGATCCATCCCTTGACCTTTGTTTGTGTTTTCCTTGTGTGTGATCCCTTGTTTGGGATTGTTGTATTCATGCATACATGCGCAACATAACATTCATCACAGAAAAAGAAATTTCAAGGAACTGAGGTCTTATTTGGAAATATTTTCAGACCATGGATTATGGATGAAGGAACACTAAGAAGTACAATTTCAGATGTCCTGATCTGAAGGAGTTAAGGAAGTTGTCATCCTTTGTATTAGATATTTTGGACTTCAAGCAACATCATGGGAAGCTCTTGATTGTGTTATCTACTAATGTGGTTGAAGGACTTCTGAGTGTTTTGGTTCAATTCTACGACCCTCTATACCGGTGCTTCACTTTTCCTGATTATTAGCTTGTGCCTACATTAGAGGAGTACGCCCATCTCTTGGGTATGCCTGTATCTGACAAAGTACCTTTCAGTGGATTAGAGGAGATTCCTAGATCTCATGTCATAGCTAAAGCTCTTCATCTGAAGAAATCTGAGATTGATGCTCATTTGGTGAAGAAAGGAGGTATTCTTGGGTTAACTTCTGAGTTCCTCATTGGTAGAGCTACTGTTTTTGCTCAGGCCGCTAGCATGGATGCTTTTGAAGCTATTTTTGTTCTGCTCATCTATGGTTTAGCCTTGTTCCCTAACATTGACGATTTTGTTGATGTTAACGTCACTAGAGTCTTCTTGATTGGAAATCTTGTTCTTACTCTGTCAGGTGACATTTAATTCTCTTTCCATCTGAGGAATTCTAAAGGTGGTGGGACTATTCTATGATGTGTTCCTCTCCTGTACAAGTGGTTTATTTCGCACTTTCCTCAGACACTTGCGTTTGTAGAGAACCAACAATGTCTACGGTGGTCTTAGAGACTTATGTCTTTCACTAATGATGATATTGTTTGGTACGATTCTGCACTAGGTAGCTTGGAGATTATTGATAGTTGTGGTGAGTTCTCTAATGTCCCTCTTATTGGTATGCAAGGAGGAATCAATTCCAACCCTGCATTGGCCCGTCATCAACTTGGGTTCCTCTTAAGAGATAAACCTAATAACATTCAGTTAGAGGGTCTGCTTTATCAAGAGGGTAAAGATCCCTTAATTTTGAAGAAAAGGATGGTAAATGTTTGGCATAATGTGCATAAGAAGGGAAGATCTGAGCTTGGTCCATGCAACTGTGTATCTTTACAAGCTTACACTATCCGGGTGAAGAAGAGAGCTTTGGAGCTGAAGATGTTGTACACTTGTGAAAGACCTATGACTTTGGTTATGGCTAAGCCATAAACTCTCCCTAACCATGATATAGAGGAGTTGGAAGACGCACTTGCCAAGATGAAGCAAGAGAGGGATATGTTGGAAGAGCGGTTCCATGCTTTGAACCAAAAGCATGAAGGGTTGCAACTTGAGTATAAAGACAAGGATGCACTTATTGAGATTGTGGAAGAGCATGCAGTAAAGAGACAAAGAGAGCCAGAAGATTTATCTTCCTCTAGCATGCCTCCACCTTCCCGTTCTTGGAAGAAGATAGTTAATCAGCTTGTCCTTGAGAAGGCTCAAATGAAGACATCCTTTGAGTCCGAGATTCGACGCATCTGAAGGAAGTATGCTCCCATAGCAGATCATCTGATGTAGTTGCTAGGGATCCTTAGGATGATAGTTTCCTTCTCTTTTGAATTTGTATTTTGGTTTCTGAAATTATACTTAGTGTAATTCTTCCAAAATTTTATGGATAAAAGAGATGTTACCGTCAATTGAATTATTATTGTTGATTATTATTATATTTTGAAAATAAGACTTCATATATTCCTTGAAATTAAAAAAAAATGAAAAACATTGCATTTCATGCATCATTTGCATAACAAGGTTCTTCCGCCAGGTGTCTTATCAGTTCTTCTTTTGTGTATCAACTAAGCTTACTCACCACTACAACAGTCGAGCTAATCGACTGCGAAGAATGGAGCAACTAGAGCAAGAGAATATAGAGCTGAAGGATAAGATCTCCAGACTTACGAAACTGATGAAATCTGTGATTAATGCTCATAACCAGCTGTCACCGTCTCCTGCAACGCCTCCTCCTTAGAGGAATGTCATTTCCGAGATTGCTTCTCCATCTGTAACTATTACTACTGCCAGTCAGTCTATTCCTGCTATGCCAATTGGATTCCCTTGGGGAATGCCACCTAATTTTTGCCATAAAGGTATGCGCCCACTTTTGTTTCTATTCTGGTATCTAGCCTAGTCACGCCAGTGCCTCCTCCTATCGTTCATACTCTACCTCGTGTTGAAGAGACTATTTACCACTTTGAGCCGTCTGAAGGTCCAGATGTATATGAGAAGATGGATGAAATGAAGGATTAATTTCTTGAGTTGTGTAAGGAGTTAGGGGAAAATAGTTATTTGGCAAGAGTGCTGTTGAACTCTGTTTGGTTCCCAACATCAAAATTCTGGTGAAATTCAAGGTCCCAGACTTTGAAAAATACAAGGCAAATACTTGTCAGTTGAGCCATCTTGTAATGTATGCCAAGAAAATGTCTACTCAAACTGATAATGATCACCTGCTGATTCACTACTTCCAAGACAGTTTGATTGGAGCTACCCTAAGATGGTACATGGGGCTAGAGGGTGCTAGAATTTGTTCTTTCAATGACTTAGGCGAGGCCTTTGTCAAGCAGTATAGGTAAGACTTTGATATGGTGCAAGATATAGATCAGTTGAGATCAATGTCCTAGAAGGATAAGGACACATTTAAAGAATATGCTCAAAGATGGAGGGAATTACCTGCTCAGATTAGTCCACCTTTGGAAGAAAAGGAGATGACTAAGATTTTCCTGAAGATGCTGAGTTCATTTTATTACGAACGTATGATTATAAGTTCCCCCAATAATTTTACTGAAATTGTAAATATGGGGATGAGACTAGAGGAAGGAGTCCGTGAAAGGCGTCTATCCAAAGATGAAACATCGACTAGCAAGAAGTATGGTGTGAGTTTTTCTAAAAAGAAAGAAGGAGAATCTAATGCAGTGCCAGCTGGGAGGCAGAGGAGGCCTCATGTGAGGAAGAGTTTCCAATCCCATCAACATCAACACCAAGTTTCTTCAGTAATTCCAGTTTTTTTCCAACAATTCCAACTATCAATCAGTTCCAGTTCAGCAACAACAACATCAACCTCAACCGTAACAAAGAACCAACTATAACAACAACAACAATCATCAGCAAACTTTTGAGAGGATGAAAGTCTCTTTTGACCCTAAGACCAAAAACATTTTTTAAGGTCCTAAGACCAAAAACAAAAACAGGGTACACAAACAAATATATACATTGACAATATAAGGCTCAAGTGAGCAAAGTGAAAATGGCATTAAAATAAACAAGTTAAATGATATGTATAATGACAAATGATAAATGCTTTTAATTTAAAATTCATAAAAAGTAAACGACTTTGAAATTAAAAGTTAGCCAAATGTTAGTTGATTAGAAGGTAGTGGAGTTTTGCTTTTTAATTGTTTAATTCATTCTTTGGAAAACACTCAACCCTCTATTCACAAGCATGGATCCTTGAACCAGAACATCTTCCAAAGGAAGGAAAAAAGGTCAAGTTTCCATACAATACCATCAAAGGAGGGAGACTTACAATCTCACTTACTAAAATGCAATGCTTTTGGGTCAAAATTTAGCGCTATGTTAAACAATCGTATTTGGACTTATGTAGAAGTCACAACTATCTGAGGCCGAGCAATAGAAGTTTTGGTGTTAATGCATGTTAGAGATATGGTATGATGAACCACACTTCTAAAACATACCACACACGAAAAGAAAAGGATCAAAGGATGTACCTAATCTCATCCATACTTGTATTGGTTCATCTAACACAAAGTTATTGATGAACCAATCAGCAAAACAAAAATGTTGACGAAGATGAGCCTGAGGTCAATGTAATCTCCCTGGTGTTCCGGATGCCCGAGCCTGTTACCATTAAATACGATGGTAGCAAGCAGAAGGTTTCTCCTTCCTTGATCATTAAACCTGCCGGTCCAGTACCGTACTCATCTGAAAAGGCAATTCCCTTTCGTTACAACGCTGTTGCTGTAGAAGATGGGAAAGAGGTGTGTTTCCCATCCTCCTCTGTTGTTAATATTGTTGATGTAAGTGGTTTGACCCGTAGCGGTCGTGTGTTTTCAACACCACCGAAGCCTCAAGCTAATGCTGATTTTGTTGAACGCCCGATTGGGAATGTGGTGAATCCTCCGAATCCGGCACTTGTTGTTAAACCCTCCTCTGTACTGAAAACTCCTACTTCTGTTGGCCCTAGAGGCAATGTGAAAGAAGACTGTGATGAGATGCTGAGGCTCATCAAGAAGAGTGAGTACAACGTTGTAGACCAGCTTCTACAAACGCCATCCAAGATATCCGTGTTATCACTACTTCTGAATTCAGAACCACATAGAGAGGCTCTGCAGAAAGTTTTGGATGTGGCATATGTAGATCATGATGTCACTATAGAGCAATTCGATAGTATTGTTGCAAACATTACTGCTTGTAACAATTTGAGTTTCTGTGACTCTGATCTCCCTGAGGAGGGAAGAGACCATAACTTGGCTTTACACATTTCTATGAACTATAAAGACGACGCCATGTCCAATGTGCTGGTGGACACTGGGTCATCCCTGAACGTAATGCCAAAGTCCACTCTTTCAAAATTGTCATATCGAGGGCCTCCCATGAGGCAGAGTGGAGTTGTTGTGAAAGCTTTTGATGGGTCGCTTAAGACTGTGATTGGGGAAGTTGATCTCCCAATCAAGATTGGACCAAGTGATTTCCAAATTACCTTCCAGGTTATGGACATTCACCCATCGTACAGCTGTCTCTTAGGCAGACCATGGATTCACGAGGGTAGCGCCGTGACATCCACCCTACACCAGAAGCTGAAATTTGTGAAAAACAAGAAACTGGTAGTGGTAGGGGGAGAAAAGGCTCTCCTGGTTAGCCATTTGTCTTCCTTCTCATACATAGATGCTGAGGATGAAGTTAGAACTCCTTTCCAAGCTTTATCTATAGCTGAGCCTACTGAGAAGAGAACTCCTTCATTTACTTCCAATAGAGATGCGAAGTTGGCCATTGAGTGTGGTGCAATTGCTGGTTTGGGAAAAATGATTGAGTTGGAAGACAACAAGTCCCGGGCTGGCATTGGCTTTTCTTCCGGGGTTTTCAACGAGAAAGGATTATTCAAGAGTGGAGGTTTCATCCACGATGGTCAGGATGAGGAAGTTGCTGCTGTCTTGGGATCTGCAACAATTGGGTCGCTGTGGATATTCCTACAGTTGTCCACAAGTCAACGTAATGATCACTTTGTATAAAAACCCTTCTCCCATGCCAAAAGGAGAAGTGATGACATTGTTGGCAACATAAATACAATGATATTTTCATTCAATAAATTCATGTTAAATGTTTGTTTTTCCAAATTATTTTCCCTTTTTGCTTTTTGCAAGAAATTGGTGATCACATAAAACCCTAAAAAAGAATAAAATCAATCTTTTCATCTGCATAATGATTTGCCTTGTTTGAATTCTAAAGCTTTTCATATCCAAAATCATTATGTAGGTTGATTTCTAGACCCATTGAACATAATGATCCAACGCCATCTCCCAATTTTGAATTCCCTGTATTTGAGGCAGAGGAAGATGATGATGAAGAGATTCCTGATGAGATCACCCGTCTGCTTGAGCATGAAGAGAAGATCATTCAGCCGCAACTTGAGAATCTTGAAACAATCAACTTGGGGTCTGAGGATTGTGTGCGAGAGGTGAAGATTGGTACACTCCTGGAAGAATCTGTTAAGAAGGGGTTGATTGGATTGCTACGAGAATACGTCGATGTCTTCGCCTGGTCTTATGAAGACATGCCTGGTTTAGATACTGATATTGTGCAACATTTCCTGCCACTAAAGCCTGAGTGCGTGCCCGTGAAGCAGAAACTCAAAAGAACTCATCCTGATATGGCAGTGAAGATCAAAGAGGAAGTTCAGAAGCAAATTGATTCGGGGTTTCTGGTGACTTCTACATATCCCCAATGGGTGGCCAATATTGTGCCCGTGCCTAAGAAAGATGGAATGGTTCGGATGTGTGTGGATTATAGAGATTTGAATAAAGCTAGTCCGAAAGATGATTTCCCCTTACCACATATTGATATGTTGGTAGACAATACAGCTAAATTCAATGTCTTCTCATTTATGGATGGATTTTCTGGATAAAATCAGATTAAAATGGCACCCGAGGATATGGAGAAGACAACATTCATCACACCTTGGGGAACATTCTGTTATCGAGTGATGCCCTTCGGTTTGAAGAACACCGGAGCCACATATCTACGAGCTATGACTACCTTGTTTCATGATATGATGCACCAGGAGATTGAGGTATATGTTGATGATATGATTGCTAAGTCAAGAACGGAAGTTGAACATGTAGAGCACCTGTTGAAGCTTTTTCAGCGTCTGAGGAAGTATAAGCTTCGTCTGAATCCCAACAAGTGTACATTTGGAGTCCGTTCTGGCAAGTTATTGGGCTTTATCGTCAGTGAAAGAGGTATTGAGGTTGATCCTGCAAAGGTCAAAGCAATACAAGAGATGCCTGCGCCCAAAACTGAGAAGCAAGTCCGAGGTTTTCTTGGTCGCTTGAATTATATTTCCAGATTCATATCCCACATGACTGCCACATGTGCGCCGATATTCAAGCTCCTCCGGAAAGATCAGTCTCATGATGGACCGAGGATTTCCAGAAAGCCTTCGACAGTATTAGAAGTACCTGTCTGAGCCTCCGATTCTGTCCCCGCCTGTGGAAGGAAGGCCATTGATTATGTATCTGACTGTTCTTGAAGATTCAATGGGTTGTGTCCTTGGTCAGCAAGATGAATCAGGGAAGAAAGAATATGCTATTTACTACCTAAGTAAGAAGTTCACTGAGTGTGAGTCTCGATACTCAATGCTTGAGAAAACATGTTGTGCTTTGGCTTGGGCTGCTAAGCGCTTACGCCAGTATATGATAAATCATACGACTTGGTTGATATCCAGAATGGATCCAATAAAGTACATAATTGAGAAGCCTTCTTTAACTGGGAGGATTTCCCGTTGGCAGATGTTGTTGTCTGAGTATGATATTGAGGATCGAGCTCAAAAAGCTATCAAAGGTAGTATCTTGGCTAACCACCTGGCACATCAGCCGATCGAGGATTATCAGTCAGTTCAGTATGACTTCCCAGATGAGGAGATTCTGTATTTGAAGATGAAATATTGTGATTATCCTACACTCGATAAAGGGCTAGAGCCTGGTTCCCGATGGAGTATGGTGTTTGATGGCGTTGTAAATCAGTATGGAAATGGTATTGGGGCAGTGATTATTACTCCTCAGGGCACACATATTCCTTTTACAGCAAGGCTAACTTTCAAATGCACGAATAATATGGCTGAGTATGAGGCCTGCATTATGGAATTGGAGGAATGCATTGATCTCAGGATAAAGCATCTTGATGTTTATGGTGATTCGGCCCTTGTTGTTAATCAGATTAAGGGTGAATGGGAAACGAATCAGCCTGGCCTCATTCCATATAGGGATTATGCGAGGAGGATTTCAACGTTCTTTACTAAGGTTGACTTCCATCATATTCCTCGAGATGAGAATCTGATGGTAGATGCTCTTGCTACGCTAGCCTCGATGATTGTGGTTAAATATTGGAATGAAGTTCCCAATATCACTATGATGCGCTTGGATAGACTAGCTCATGTGTTTGCGGTTGAAGAAGTAAAAGATGACAAGCCTTGGTATTATGATATCAAGTGTTTCCTTTAGAGCCAGATTTACCCCCCTGGGGCATCTGTGAAAGATAGGAAAACTTTGAGGAGATTATCTGGCAGTTTCTACCTCAATGGAGATGTGCTATACAAAAGGAATTTTGACATGGTTCTGCTCAGATGCGTGGATAGACACGAAGCAGACCTGTTGATGACTGAAGTTCATGAAGGTTCATTTGGTACTCATTCCAATGGACATGCCATGGCTAGAAAGATATTGAGAGCAGGCTACTATTGGCTGACAATGGAGTCTGACTGCTGCAAGTACGTAAAGAAATGCCATAAGTGTCAGATTTACGCGGATAAGATTCATACTCCTCCGACACTTCTGAACGTGATTTCATCACCATGGCCTTTCTCCATGTGGGGAATTGACATGATTGGCATGATAGAGCCGAAAGCGTCTAATGGACACAGATTTATTCTCGTAGCAATCGATTACTTCACCAAGTGGGTTGAAGCAGCATCATATGCAAATGTGACCAGACAGGTGGTCGTGAAGTTTATCAAGAATCAACTCATATGCCGATATGGTGTGCCAGATAAGATCATTACTGATAATGGATCTAACTTGAATAACAAGATGATGGAAGAGCTGTGTAGTGAGTTCAAGATAACACATCATAATTCTTCTCCTTACAGACCAAAGATGAATGGGGTTGTTGAAGCCGCTAATAAGAACATCAAGAAGATTATCCAGAAGATGGTTGTCACGTATAAGGATTGTCATGAGATGCTGCCATTTGCTTTACATGGATATCGTACATTTGTCTGCACTTCAACAGGGGCAACCCCTTTCTCTCTTGTTTATGGCATGGAGGTCGTACTCCCAGTAGAGGTGGAGATCCCGTCAATAAGAATCTTGATGGAGGCCAAGTTGACTGATGCTGAATGGGTTCAGAGTCGTTATGACCAGCTGAATTTGATAGAAGAGAAGAGATTGACTGCCATGTGCCATGGTCAGTTATATCAGCAGAGAATGAAGAAAGCTTTTGATAAGAAGGTCAAGCCTCGTGTGTTCCGAGAAGGTGACCTTGTGCTCAAGAAAGTCCTGTCTTTCGCGCCCGATTCCAGGGGCAAGTGGACTCCAAACTATGAAGGTCCATATGTTGTTAAGAGAGCCTTTTCAGGCGGCGCTTTGTTACTTACAACCATGGATGAGGAGGATTTCACTCGACCTGTGAATTCAGATGCAGTCAAGAAATACTTCGCCTAGAAAATAAAAACAGAATAGCTCGCTAAGTTGAAAACCCGAAAGGGTGGCTTAGGCAAAAATGAGCGTCTCGGTGGATTGAAAACCCGAAAGGGCGGTCCAGGCAAAAGTTAGAGACACGAAAAAATGATGAATATTTATATCCCGCTATGAGTACCTCATCCTGGGGCAATCTAGGAAAAAATTAGGGATTTGGCAAGTAACTGCATCCTGACAAGACTTTGTTCTACCATTATCATCCGTCAGAGATTCTCGTTCATTCGTCATCAACTGAAGCTTCAGATACATCGGATTCGGAATTGGTGGAGAAATGGTCATTATGTTCAATGTAGCCCTTTTCCAATATATATATCACCAATTTCAGACTTGTAAAGATCTATGGAGTCTTGCCATTTGCAGACTACCATTCCATCAAATAAATTTGAGCCTTTTATCTAGTTATTTGCACTCTTATTTGTTTCTATTCAACAAATGTTTTGCATGTTTTAGTTGAGAAAATATCATTGTTTTAAACAAACAAATTTCTTCATAAATTGTTTTAAAACAAAGTGAACATTCAAAGAGACAAAAGGATACTTAAGAGATCCTCAGTGCTCTCCCAAGGGTAGTATGGTCTCCAACAGGGTAAGACATTTGTTCATATTCCTGGCATGACTGTATCCTCTTCCTCCCAGATATTGTTGTGGTGTATCCCACCAAGTGGAATGCTTGTTGAGGTTATTTACCTCTATTCCCTTCAGCAGAGCAGTGATCTGTCCTCCTGAGCAGATGTGCTCTTTCCGGAAGATTCGATTCTTGGTGGTTAGTCCCCAGAATCACTTTATCGCTCAGATAGATTCCGCGATTAAGTTGCTTATGTGGCAGATTGTACATGTGCCCTAAGCTCTTTTCCCCATCTGAGACTGATGATTCATCCCCTACAGAGATGTTGTTGTCCTCTGGTATCTCTGATCCCTGGTAGATTGGTCACTCTCTATTGATTTTGGCTTTCTCTCTTGAGATGTAGTACCAGATGTTTGTGTGCTTACTTCCTGGATCCGTTTGTGTTAGAAATGTCTGTTTGTCGGCATTCATCATACATAAATCACGCATATACATGCATAATTATAACATTCAGATATTCATGCTGCATTTCTTTGCCATATATCGTTTGTTTGTTGTCTCCTGCTAATGGTGATATAGATTTCCCCAAGCAGATGTGTGTGTCTGATCTCTCCATATAGAGTCAGCTCCATAGGTAGAAAGCGCTTGTCCCTTTCTTCCATATTCCCCACTGAGATACATCCTCGTGGATGACGATTGTTTCCGTTTCCTCCCAACACATATATTGGGATGGGTTCCCCAATTGAGTTATATCCTCATTAGGGCGAGTCTTGATTCAGTTTGCCTCTTTGGTTTGACCCCAAATTGGCATCTTATGACTGTTTCCTTTTGCTTCCCTGTGGTATAAATGAATAATTACTCATGATTAGTGATCATTCATATTACCCCGGCGGAACCCGTGGTCTTCTACCCTGATACCGGTGGTTGTAAACCCTATTCTCTATCCCTTGCAGAGTTAACCTTTGATTCATCATAATTGATGACGGTTACTTTTCCGTGGTTTCCTATCCGATATCCGGTAGGTGTAATCCCCTTCTTGGTGGTTATCTTCATTCAATATTCGGTGTTGATATCCCCTTATTTTCCTGGATAATTGCTCTGATTTCGCAATTTATCCCCAGCGAGTTATCTCTCGTCTACCCGGTTGTTAGTAACGATTGTTTCTCTGCTGAATTGGTCATCATTATATACCTAGTTTCGGTATCCCGATGCCTTTTCTTTTCGGTCGATTTATCCTTTATTAACCCAGTAACCGGTTGTGGATAATCTTCCATGCGAGTATATTATCTACGTTCTGACGGTAATAGATAATATATCTCATGCGCTCTTCGGTCGAAGCCTTTTGTTCTTCCCCAGTCGAGTAAGATTCGTATCCCCTTTGCGGAATCGAATATCCGTCCTATAATCGAGTTTTCTTTTAGCCCTTTGTTGGATGATGGGTGTCTTGGGAATATTCCCCAATTCACACCTTGGTTGGTCACCTATTATATGCCCAGTAACCGGTATCCCTGGTGTTCCTCCCTTTCTGCTCCCTATTATGACTTTTGTCCCCTGTGGAGTCAGATTCCCCTGAGTGGAAATATACCTTTTAGGTCTTCCTCAGATGTTTCAGAGTTTTGATATCTCTCACCGTTATACCGGTTTTATATATTCATTTCTTCCCGAGCATGTTGTATCTCTGACCCTTATGTCGGTGTTCAGATCACATGTCTCATTGAGCTTGTTACCCAGTAACCGGTAACACCTCATCTCGCTGCTTCCCCAGGAGGGTCGTTTTAGACATCCCCAGCGATCTTTGAGTCAGCTCGAGTCTTTCCATTGGTTTATCCCCTCTGGAATTCTTCTCCCTAAACCTTGTGGCATGCCCTGCTCACATATTTCTTTCTTATCCTCATAGGAGTCCCCAAGATGTTTGGTCCCGCAGAACATTTTGCTCATGTGGATTGTCGGTGTCTCATGTTTGTCTTTACTCCTTTGTGGATACATATCCCCACAGAGTGTTACCCTTTTGCATACATACATTTGCATCATGAGGTCTCTTAGGGACCAAAATTCGTCTCTTTGTTATTATTTAAGTCCATTCTACCTCGTCGAGACGAAGATTTTAACCTTCCCTTCTCCGGCTAGAATGACCTTAAATAGGGGCATCTGTAAGACCCCAATTTTGTCCCTAAGATCCCTCATGGCATCATAACATTGCATTTGCATAGCCTCAAGGATCTTTGAGCATCTTGGTTCCCCTTGCCTTTGGGTGGGACTCTTTGTGAGTGGTTTGTGATCACCAAGCATGCTTGAATTGTATATCATTGCTTTTCTCATTTTTATTCACTAAACAAAAAGCACAAAAATATGTTACTAACATCTTTTCATTTGTAGCTTGAGCAATCACAAGGTCAAAAGCTTCAAGGAGGTCATTGGTACAAATGCATGGCCAAGAGGAGATGATAGCAAGCATGGTAATGGTTCCCAAAGCTCTCATCCATCAAACATGCCCCCCTAATATCCCAATTCATCATGTTTGATCAAAGCAAGTCAAAGGGTTTAAGGTTTGTTCCCCAGAGAAACCCTAATTCATCTGTGCACCACAATGCCTTGCTCATGAAGCAACCTCAGCCCATGGTCAAATATAATTAAGGTAAGTTCTTTAATTCATAATTCCATGCATATTTGAACTTATTTGAGTGTCCTCAATCATCAATTCATCAAGATATGAGTTGTGGACTTGAAAAGTTGATCAGTCAAATCATCTGACTGTTTTGAAATACACTGAGACCTAACTTTTTATGTGTTGGTCAAATGGAGATGGTTCCAAAAAAAACATGTTCTTAAGGACAATATGAACAACTTTCATGTTCATCAAAAATTGATTTGAAGCTTGGAAGACCATCTGCCACTCCAATACATTATAGGTCATTTTGACTGAAACCCTAATTTTGGGTCAACTTCCCAAGGACATAACTCATTCATTTTTTATGATTTTGAGGTGGGATCAAATGCATTGGAAATCTTAAGATGTCTAATTCAAATGTTATGTTTAACAAAATATCCAAATCTCAAAGGAAAAACATGTGATAATGCAAGACATTATAGGTCCTTTTTGGCCAAAGGCATTAAAAGTCAAAAAAGTCCAACTTCAAGTGCCCATAATTTCTTCATCAAAAATCCAAATGATGCGAAATTTAAGTCCATGTTGATTGTATTGAAACGATATACAACTTTGATGTTGGAGATTTTTCCATTTGAAGCTTGCATCATCAAAACAGAAGGGCTTGAAAGTTGGCCAATTTTAGAAACCTTGCCTTGGCATGTTTTGCACATCACACTTTAAACTCAAATTTCATAAATTTCCACATTCCAAATGGATTTTTGACCAACATAACATTTTTTCCTCATACAAAAACCTTTCCAACCATTACCCATATGCATATGCTTGGATTTTATAAATGGTATTTTCGAAGAGGTGAATGATTAGGTTCAATTGTGGAATTCATGTTGAAACGTTGTTGCACAAGCCAATTCAGAGCAAATTACACGTCCAAACCCTTGGCATTTGAACTCAGCTTGCATTTGGCTTTGCTTTTGGGCCTTGTGCATGATCATGCAAGCCCATGCAAGTGGTATCCAAGTTTATGCACACGGATCATTTCAGCCTTTCCTTGCCAATTCAGCTATAAATACATGCTTCATTCCCTCCATTTAGAGACCCAATTCCAACCTGAAATGCTGCAGAATTCATTCCCCAACCATCACTAAAGAAGCAAGCTTCATTTCTCTTAAAATTTTCAGATCTCGAATTCAACTACATCTGGTTGTATTCATAGATCTAATGCTTCTAGACCTTCATTATACACTTCATTGAACTTCTGTTTTGATAAAGCAAGAATGGTTTCAAGCTCAAATCACCAGAACTCAAACTTGAACTCCAACTGGTATTCTCTTAGATTCTCCTAATCCTTTGACCTATTGGCTGTGATTGTGTGTTGGCTGAAGTCCTCTCAATAGAGGCATCATGTTTATGCTTTTAATTTTTGTAATTCATTGAGTTCATGATGAACACCAGATTTTTCCATCTCTGATTTCCCAAATCATAGAGATCTAAAATGGAAATAGATGGTACAGGGATGATGTACATCATCCCCGCTTTCTATTGATGTATAGATCGCTTGATTTGGTTAAGTTTTGAAGTTCTGCATTTTGGCCGGAATCTGGAAGCTCACCGGAGAAGACGGTGGCTCCGGTGGCTTCATCGTCCCCAGTTTAAATCCTGGCCGTGTGATCTGTTTTCCAGATTGAATCAGGAGCGTTGCTTGTGATGACTTTTATTTGTCTCACATGTGCACGCATTGACCGTGGATCACCATAGGCGCGCGCTTCTTGGCCTCATGATTTGCCAGCTCAATTAATGAGCTTAGATCAGACGGTCACGCTTTTTTCCAATTTCTATTTTCTGTTTTATTTTCCTTTTATTTTCTTTAATTCCATTTTATTTCAAAAATTAATATCTTCTTCATTTTTAATCCAAAAATTAATATCTTCTTCATTTTTAATCCTTGAATGATGATGGATCTATGAAAAATATTCTCATCAGTTTTTGAATTTATTTGAGATTTATTTGAGATTTTAGTTCAATTAGGTTATTTTTATTCATTTTTAATTGATTAAAAATAGTTTTTGACTTTTAAAAATGCTGAAATTTTTTGTCAAACTTTGTTTGACCTTATTGAACTTGGGATAAATCACTTGGACCTTTCAAGGTTGATTTGAAGTGATTTTAAAGTTTGACCTTTGTTTGACCTTCATCTCACTTCTGTTTTTGATTGTTTGACCTTGACTTTCAATGTTATTGGTCAACATATGAGGATTGATACATTTGATTCCATTTAATGCATTTTATTTTGTCATTTCCTTTTCTCTTATCCATCTCCTTCTTTTTTTCTTCTTCTTCTTTTTTCTTTTTGATCAATGAGTTGAAGGTTGATAAGTTAGCATTGATTAGAGGGATTTAACCTTCCTTGATTCAAATCTAATTCATCTTCATCAATTGATCAAGTGAATGGCTTTACATTAAGGATAAGATGTCTTTTAAATCATGCATAAGGCTTAAACCAATACAAGATCAATTCTCTTCTCCTTTTGGTATGGCAAGTTGTTGGGACTTGGTTCACTAATCAAGACTCCTAACTTGTGTTTGTTGCCTACATTATTATTGACCGGCCTCAGATAGTTGTGACTTCTACATAAGTCCAATTACGATTGCTTAACATAGCGCTAAATTTGCCTTATGGCACACTAACTACTAACACTAACTATTGACAATTAACATTTACTTAATGCAATTTACTTTATGCAATTTACTTTAAGGCAATTTACTATTCTTGCACATATTATTCATTTGCTTTTCCCTTTGCTCATTTGTGCACATGTTTATGTTAATGCCATTTGCCTTTTGCTCACTTGAGCCCATAATTGTGTATATATTATTTTGCTTGTGTTTTGTTTTGATTGTGGTGAACCAAAATGCAAAGAAATGGACTTAGTTTCTAGGACTTTCCCTATGCATAGAAATGGAGAATTAGACTTAGTTTCTAGGACCTTCCTTATGCAAAATTGGAGTGAAAGGATCTTAATGATGAAAATGGAATTAGAAGGACCAAATCTCTAAACTCTCTCTTGTCCATTCTTGTTTTACTTCATGGAACTTTTGATGTGTGTGCTTTTGTGCTAGGAGTTTCCATTTGAGCTTAATTGGAGGACCATTGCCATGTTCATCTAAGTGGAAGAAACAAGATGCATTGAGGATCTCTTTTGAGACTTGTCTGATTGCTTATACTTTGTGGTTGCTTATTCCAAAGGATGGGAGTTACTTGGATCATCAATATGATCTCAAGAGAGGGACTCCTAGTTTGGTTTCATTTCTTTCCCTTTCCCTTTTATTTTCCTTAGGACTTAGCCATTCTTCTTCTTCTCCCCACTCTAACCCAAGCCAAAACTTTTTGTGCAAACACTTAATTATTGTTTTCCAACATTAGAAACCTAAGCCTTATGCTTTTGATTTTCAAACTTTCTTTTCATAACACTTATTTTGAATTGAATCTTTAAGTCAACTTTGACCATTTTGTACATACTTCTAATTGATAAATATAACCCATTCAAATTCTTTTTTGTGGTTCCAATGGCCACTTCCTTAATCAAAATTTTTCATAACCTTTAGCTATTAGGTTTGAGTTATCCTTGTGGTAGATGTAATACTCACCTATATCCTTAGTGATGGACAATGAGTCTTCCATGCTTATTACAGGGTTAACCCCTCACTAGCATGTTGAAGCTATTCTCACATGGTGGATTTGTGGTTTGGTTGAGTTTTCTCCCTTTGATAACAAAAGACCTTAAGGCTTTTGGACCAATCAATTCACCAACTTGTTTTGAGATTTTTACCCCGAACTTCGAGGTTTTGATCCTAATCTTTTTATAAGATGGTACGTAGGCAATGGGTTCATCCATCCAAACATAAAATGTAAAGGGCTCCCTAGGAGTACCTAGGATGTTTTGGGTGCCTAACACATTCCCATTGCATAACTAATCCCCTTACCCATATCTTTGTTTCTTTTACTAGTTTTTGTTAAAACTTTTAGGTTTTTGTTCTCTTTCTAACCATTCCTTTGGATAAATAGAAGTGCGGTGGCGACTCGACTTGTACGATTTACCTTGGATTTAGTAAATATCTCTAATGGTAACGAATACCCCGCTACAATGAGGACTTCAGAAAATAGTACAAACCAAAGCAATTCAAATTATATTGCAAGATCTGAATTAAAGAAAATTGAGATTCTACCTATGAAATAGAGCTTCAAAAATCATAAATTATCCAAGCTCTTGATCTACTTTTGATCTGGAAGTGTGATGGTGATGCAAGGTTAAGGAATTGAGCTTTGAAGATTAACTAATGATGTTGAAATTCAAGCTTGAAAATGAAAGAGAAGAACTGGAAATTCCTTTAGTGAGGGTTTGGTTTTCAATTCAGCAGCACTTCAGATCTCCACTTGGTTACCATTTGAATGAGAATGCACTCTTATTTATAGCTGAAATATGATGCAAGGCAATGATTCCCTCGTGTACATGAAGTTTGAATCCTCCTTGCATCAGCCTGTACAGGAGCATGTGAGGCCCAAGAATGAATTAAAATCCATGTTGAGATCAAATGGAAGTGAGTTGGATGTGTACAAGGGGTTGCACAAGCTTGCACATGAAGTTACAAAGTGAAATGCAAAAATGAACATAAAATAAAGCTCTTCGAAACTCACTCATGGAAAGTCCAAAAAATCAATGTGAGTAATGGTTGGAAAGCCCTTGAAATAAGGAACAAAAGTCATGTTGGACAAAAATTCATTTGGAGTTTGGAACTCAATGAAAACTGGCTGTGAAAGTTTGGGTACAAAACATATTTAAGTCACCTTTGAATTTTTTTTACCAAAAGTAAGCATCTTCAAAGCCTTATGTTTCAATTATGCAAGCCTCAAATGGAAAAACCTCAAACATAAACGTTGTATAACTTTTCAAGATGATCAATTTAGACTTAAATTTTGCATCATTTTGATTTTTCATGAGAAAGTTATGGGCACTTGAAGTTGGGCATTTTTCAAATTCAATGACTTTGGTCCAAAGTGACCTATAATGTTTTGTATTATCACATGTATTTATTTTAGGATTATGAAATATTGTCCAACATAAAATTTTAATTATACATCTTAATCTTTCCAATGCAATTTGTCTCACCTCAAAATCATAAAGATTAAGGAAGTTAGGTCCTTGGGAAGTTGACCCAAAATTAGGGTTTCAATCAAAATGACCTATAATGTTTTGAAATGAATGATTACCTTCCAAGTTTCAAATGGATTTTTTATGAACATGAAAGTTGTTAATATGGTTCTTAATAACATTTTCTATCTTGGGGTCATATTCATTTGACAAACACATCTAAAGTTGTATCTCAGTGATCCTTAGTTTAGTCAGATGACTTGACTAGTCAACTTCTCAAGGCCAAACTTCAAATCTTGATGAATGAATGATTTAGGATCCTAAAATAGGCTCATATATGTATAAAATAATGAATTAAAGAACTTCCCTCGATTAAATTTGATCATAGGTTGAGGTTGCTTCATGAGCAAGGCACAGTCAAAGCACAGTTGAATTAGGGTTTCCTTGGGAAACAATCCTCAAGCCCTTTAGGTTATCTTGATCAAATTGGAAACTTGAGATACTTGGGAGACATATATGATGATTAGGAACTTTGTGGACCATTGTCATGCTTGCTTTCCTCTTCATCTAGCCACTTCATTGAGCTTAAGAGCCTCCTAGGAGCATGGGAGCACATGATCACTTGAGCTTCAAAACAAAAGAGTTAGTGACATATTTTTGTCCTTTTGGTTAGTAATCAAAACAAGAAAAGCAATAATATACAATACAAGCATGCTTGGTGGTCTCAAAACACTCACACAAGTCCCACCCCTAGGGTCAAGGAGCCACACATGCTATGATCCTTGAGGCAATGCAATGATTAATGATATGATGCCATGAGGGATCTTAAGGTCAAAATTAGGGTCTTGCAGATGACCCTATTTAAGGTTATTCTAGCCGAAGATAAGAAGGTTAAAAGCTTCGTCTCGACGAGGTAGAATGGGCTTAAATAATAACAAAGAGACGAATTTTGGTCCCTAAGAGACCTCATGATGTAAATGTATGCATGCAAAATAAAATCTTCGTGGGGAATAATTGCCACAAAGGAAAAGAAATCAGAAGATACCGAGGAATCCATAGGAGTCACATACTCACTAGGGAGACAGAGACTCTAGGGGAAATAAAAGTAAAAATGCGTGAGGAGGTCACGACTCGAAAACTTGCGGAGAGACACGAAGGGATTCCACGAAAATACATCGATGGAAAGACTCGAGCTGACGCAAAGATGCATGTATTGGAGAATATGCCAATACAACAAAACTATCAACAAAGGATACTTCGGATAAAAATCCGGACTCAGACGGGGATGTCCACAAAGGACTCAGCCGAGGAAGAACCAACGAGATATTACCGGCTACTAGGTAATAAACTCAAAGAGATACATGTCATAGAAACACCGACTACTGGGTGAAAGAATAATGCCTAGGGAGAGAGAATATCTAAGACAGGTATAAGGGTGAGAGATATCAATCATCTAAAACATCTGAGGAGGACCCAAAAGGCACATCTCAACTCAGGAAAATCTGACTCCACAGAGGACAAAAGTCAATAGGGAGCAGAAGGAAGGAACACCAAGGATACCGGTTACTAGGCATATAGTAGGTGACCAACCAGACGTGAATTGGGAACATATCCAAGATACTCATCATCTGAAAAGAGGGCTGAAAAAGAAAACTCGACTTACAGGATGGACATTCGAATCCACAAGGAAATACGAATCTTACTCAGCTGGGGAAGAAAAAAGATTTCGTTTGAAGAGCACATGAGATATATTATTTATTACTGTCATAACATAGATAGTATACTCGCATGAAAGATTATCCACAACCGGTTACTGGGTTAATAAAGGATAAATCAACTGAAAACAAAGGACATCGGGATACCGGTTACTGGGTATAAAATGATGACCAATCAGAAAGAGAAACAATCATTACTGAACAAGGGTAAATGAAAGATGACTCGGCGGGGATGAATTGCTTGACTAAAGCAATTATCCAAGAGATATATCACTAACTACTGGGTGGTATACTCAAAACGGAGGAAATATCAATACCGGTTACTGGGTAAAGATAACCAACAAAGAGGGGATTACATCTACCGGTTACTGGGTAGAAAACCACAGAAATAGGACTTACAACTCCCGGTTACTGGGTAGAAGGCCACAGAGTCCGCTGGAGAAATGGTTGAACAATTACTGGTTATTGAGCAATTTGAACAACTGAACCACAAGGAACTGCAAGGGATAACAAGAAAGGAGTCAATCTAGGAACAAACTAGAAAGACACAATTAAACAAGACTCAACCCCAATGAGGATATAACTTAGGGGAGCAATTCCATCCCGATACACAACTAGGAAGGAAATTGAAACAATAATCATCCACGAGGGCATAACTCAGTGGGGAATACAGAAGGAAAGATAGACACTTTTTGCCTATGGAGCTGACTCTATATGGGGAAACCAGACATGGACATCTGGTTGGGGAAGAACATTTCACCAATAGCAGGAGATAACAAGCAAAGATATATGGCAAATAATGCAACATGAATATCTAAATGCTATAATTATGCATGTATATGCATGCTTTGTGTATGATTAATGCTGATAGACAGACATATATAACACAAACAGGTCCGAGAATCAATGGACGAACATCTGACACAACATCTCAAACCGGAGGGCAAAGCCTACTAGAGTATTCAGCTCTGGTGAGAATACACCAAATACTGGAAGACACCAATTACCGTTGGGGATAGGTATAATCAGAAATTCCAACTGCCAAGGACTTCTCGTCCATTCTTGGGAACAAGTGGCCGAAGATTGATAAGATCCGCCGTAGAAGAAACTCTATTGGGGAACTTATCAAGGCAAAATATGAAATTCTGTGGGGAACAAATGCCCAAATAGAATACTCATCAATCAAAACACTCCTACCTAACTGCTTGGAGAGACAACTCTACAAAGGGGAGAAAGAACAATTTGCTTCGCTGGGGAAGGAAGCAACACATCTCTCTCAACATCTCTCAACTTGAAGAAATCTTCAACCATGGAGGGAATCCAAATTATCAAACTTGCGTCAGTCAATCCCGCCGGGGATGAACTGTAGGCAACCCTACTGGGGATAAATTGTTAGTACTCCCGAAGGAAACATGCTGGGGATAAAAGAGAAACAAACCTTCCACCAACTGCTCTAAACCACTTCCTGTTGAGGAGACAACCTGAAAGCTGATGAAGAGGACTTAAACATGCCAGAATATGAACAAATGTCTTACCTTTTTTGGAAATCGTACTATCCCTTGGGAGAGCACTAAAGACGTTTCGACTATCCTTTCAGTCATTGTGAATGTTCATTTTGCTTAAAAACAGTTTATAAAACTTTATTTGTTTAAAACAATGATATTGATCAATTAAAATATGCAAACATTTGTTAAACAGAAACAAATAAGAGTGCCAAGAATTGGATAAAGGCTCAAGTTTATTTAATAGAATGGCAGTCCGCAAATGGCGAGACTCCATGGATCTTTACAAATTTGAAATTGAACATAATGACCGTTTCTCCACCAACTCTGAATCCATTGTATTTGAAGCTTCAGTTGATGATGACTGAAAGAGAATCTTTGAAAGATGACTGCCGTAGAGCAAAGTCTTGTCAGGATGCAGTTACTTGCCAAATTCCTAATTTTTGCCTAGATTGCCCCAGGGTGAGGTACTCAATCTAGAGGGATATATATATATATATATATATATATATATATATATATATATATATATATATATATATATATATATATATATATATATTCATTTTTTTCATGTCTCTAACTTTTTCCTGGATCGCCCTTTCGGTTTTTCAATCCACCGAGACGCTCATTTTTGCCTAAGCTGCCCTTTCGGGTTTTTAACTTAGCGAGCTATTCTATTTTTATTTTTAGGCGAAGTATTTCTTGACTGCATCTGAATTCAAAAGACGAGTGAAATCCTCCCCATCCATAGTTGTAAGCAACAAAGCACCGCCTGAAAAGGCTCTCTTAACAAAATATGGACCTTCATAGTTTGGAGTCCACTTGCCCCTGGAATCCGGCGCGAAAGACAAGGCTTTCTTGAGCATGAGGTCACCTTCTCGAAACACACGAGGCTTGACCTTCTTATCAAAGGCTTTCTTCATCCTTTGCTGATATAATTGACCATGACACATGGCAGTTAATCTCTTCTCTTCAATCAAATTCAGTTGGTCAAAACGACTCTGAACCCATTCAGTCTCAGTCAACTTGGCTTCCATCAAGACTCTCATTGAATTGGATTCAAAAACTTCATAATATTTTGTCAAAATCTTGACAGCGTCAGTAGTTTGGCTTTAGATCTTCACTATCTCCAGAATATTCAGAGTCTTCAGAATCTACAGTCACAACCTTGATAACCTCAATTGTCTAGCTTGAGATCTTCAGAATCTTCAACCCCGTAACACAACTTCAGAAGCTTGTTGATCAGAGTTACGTTCAGAAGCATGAACTGAGAGAACATTGCAACAACAACATAACGTTTCCTTAAAAGCTTCTCAGGAGTAAATCAGCATCAAAGCAGAAAAATTATTGCAACAATAACATTGAATATCATTCAGAACTTCTACTAACTGGCGCAGAAGCGGATTTGGAACTTATTGTTCATAAACTGATGACATTGCACGTCATATACTCAGAATTAGAACTGGCTATTAAAGCTACACAATAACAAGCCATTAGGGTACCAAAATTGTTCTCACACAAATACAACATTGTTGTCATCAAAACTTAAGGTATATATGCAGAACCAAATCCTGTTCTAACAATCTCCCCCTTTTTGATGATGACAAAACATGTATTTTGATGAAAAATACATCTTACAGAAACACAAAGCTCCCCCTGAGCTGTATAATCCTTAAAAAGATAAAATAATATTGAAAGAAAACTTTCTTGATTAACATTTTGAAGTACCAGAGCGATTTTCAATCAGAATCTGGTTTATCTTCAGAAGTTGCTTGATGTTGTCCAGAGCACTGGTTTGTTAACATTAACATTATGACGAACTTCACTTCATAAGCTTTGTTGAGTTCTTTTGAAGACGCTTTAGAGATGGTTGTCTTCAGTCAGAACTTAAATTTTGGTTCTCTTTGAAATTCTCTTTCAGAGCTGGATTGCGTTTGAAGAGCTCTTTGAAAAGAACTTTCAGAACTTAGTTGAGAATTCTTCTTAAAGAAACTTGATTTACAAGTCTAATTACTATGGAGGAAACTCTTCCTCATAGTTAGATACCAAATCCAAATTCGTATAATTCTTCAGAACTTGATGCCAAGTACCCAATGCTCTAAGTTCAGAACATGGTTATTACTTACTCATTAGCATGAAGGTTTTACGGACTCAGATAGAAGACCATTTCGTCAGAAATTGGTAACTTGTATTCTGATATTTGAAACTTCATGAAAGCTTATGATGCTTAACCATTCTGGCTTAAGAACTTAACCCTGCAAAACAGTTAACAAACTATTCTTCAAAGTAGTTGTTAGCAAAAAACATTAGACAATGTTTGGGTCTTTAGTTAGGAGTTTATGTACATCAAAAATAATTATGCATCTTACCCTTAGATATGTTACTCCCCCTTTTTCATCAATAAAAAATACATAGACAAATAAAGATAATAAAATAAATAAAGAGAAACAGACACACTTTTCATTGAATAATGCCAAAAGGAAGAAAAGATACAAATTGAAGCATTAAAAACAAAACAAACAAAAAAGTTTAAGAAAAATAAGGTGTTAAGGGTTCAAAGGAGGATGAGGAGGAAGTCTGGATAGTATCAATTGAAACATCATATACTGTTTTTCCAGATGCTCTTTGACTAACGCATTATCAACTTTGATTTCCTCAATGGTCTTTCGAAGAACATCAGGAATATCTCTAGACTAAGTTCTAGTAGAATGTTGAGAAATAGAAGCTTCAACTTTTTGAGTCTTAGAGATAACTATCTGAGCAACAACTTCTTCCATGACACAGTCCTGATGTCCAGAATCAGCCTCAGCATCCTGAATAATTTCCTTATTCACTTCTAGATTTATTCCTTAACCTCTGGAGCAGGAAGATACAATTGATAGTTTTGTAGCTTCCAGATTTCCATTAAGGGAACAAACCCAGAACGAAAGTTTCTTTCAAATACTTTATACCTGAATTTCTTCATCTTAGAGATCTTGGAGTTAATCCACCTTCTGTAGGCTTCCCAGGCAGAATCACTCTCAGCCGGATTTGCTGAAGAATAATTGATTATCATTGCTTCATGGAGACGACTCCTTGATTCTGATCCAAACATACTCAGAATATTACAAATGTTGGGAGAAGGTTTGGGTGGTTTAGGGTAACTAATAGTAAGGTCTATTTTTCTTTCATCAAGATCAGGACCAAAGAGTGTCGGAAGTGAGGGTAAAGTGATTTGAGGTGTTTCTAGATAAGATATTACTGGTTCAGGTTCAAAGTTGAAGATCTTGGTCTCACATTTCCAAAAAGTCCAAGAACTTGAAATTCCCATGTATGGTTGACAAGTTATGGTCCATTCAATTTCAAAAAAGACCTATAATCAAAGTGGCATAACTTTCACATGGAGTGTCCAAAATGAGTGATCTTTTTATGAGCAAACTCCATTTCACATGTACTTTCATGGTGCATAATCAAAATTCATCAAAAATGGTCAATGCAAAAGGTCAATTTTCAAGTGCACTAATTAAAATCCAAGGGCAAAATGGTCCAACTTGAGAAATACTTGGAATTTTGGAATGGGAGTTTTTGCAACACATCACAAATGCCAAATATAAGTGGTTTGAACTGTCATGAGTTGTCAAGGATCAATATTTGGCTAGGCTATTTTTGAACTTTCACTCAAAGTGCATTTTTGGCATGGCATAGTGAAAATGAGAAATACAAGGCCAATTGACATGAGACCAAAGCCAAAACACTCCAAATGGCATTTAGAAGATGTTTGAGCTGTCATCTTGCTGTCATATGGCCTAATGTGGAAAGTCACTTTTGCCCTTGCCTTAAGCTTCACATTATGCTAATTACATGAAATTTGGATAATTGAGATTAGCAAAGTGATTAAGGTGGAGTATAAATCATTAATCATAACTGAATTGTTAATCACTTCACATTTTCCAAGAGTTGTAACCACTTTTCCCTCCATTTTCTCTCAAATTCTCAAGAACTTCATCAAACAAAATTCCTCAAAACTTCATCAATTCTTCATCATTTGGCACGATTTTTCTTTGGTTGATCTTCTACAAGCATAAACTTCAACTGTTTTGGTGAATTGGTGCCATAATCTTGCGAAACCGCGACTGTTCACATCTTGCACATTCATGGAGTTTTATGATTTCTTGCAATTGAAGCGATCTTGAGCTAAAGTGCGAGTTCCTATCATCTTCCTCAACCTTCTTCTTCATCTGATTTGAAGAATTACATCGAGAAACGTCACGAATCATCACTGCTCCACATAAGGTGCAAGATTCGAAACTCTTCTTTTCTTAAATTGTGATATGCTTATTGTAGTGCATTCAACGTAGATGAACATGATGTGATTAGTTTTCGATTTGGTTAACTGTTGAATGAGATATATTGATTTTAAGTTTGATGTGTGTTTACATTTTTGATCGATCCCGAGCGTATGATGAGAATTAGGAGATTTGAGTCACATATTTGGAATGTACGTTCGAAGACGGTTCCAACGACTATATGCTTGTGAATTTTGGTTGATATTTGTTCTTGAGTGTTGCTGGGGATTTTCTGGAATTTCTTGAGTGAAGAACGTGAACAGTAGTGTGTTTGATCCAAATAATTGCCTGGCCGTTTGAATGAGATGTTTGGCGCGCGGATTGGCCAATAGGAACATTTCCTGGCCACTTAGCGAAACTACGTCGTTTTGCTCTGAGGGTTAAATATTACGAAACTGCCATTGCAGTATTTAATTAATAATTATTTCATTTTTCATTTTCTTTTCTTATTTCATTTTGTTAGGTGAACTTAGAAAATTAATAACTCACTCAAAACTCATCCAAATTTTGTGAAATTTTTTGTGCCATGCTCAGGATAATGTGTATAATTTTATGATGATTTTTGTGGATTTTTTGCATGTGTAGAGAAATGATTGGCCTATTAATCTTGTTCATGTGTCACATTTTTGTATGTTTTGCCAAAACCATCATGAAATGCTCATACCTTTAAAGAAATGAATGAAAAGTTTTGTGCTTATTCTGGACATGTTGATGGTGATTTCCACGTAAAGTTTATGATTTTTGGATACTTGGTGATGGAGATATGATTTTTTGAAGTAAGGTGTGACAATTTGTGTCACACCAAGCTAGGTCAACTTCATGATTTTATTTTCCTGGCCTAGAAATGTTGAATTGCTCCAATTTTTTGCATGAATGATCATTGATATGTTAAGATAACATATGTGATTTTTTCTGGAATTATTGGTTGCACTTTCAAATTGATTGATAATGTTCTTTTCTGTGTGCTCATTTTGTGACATTGTGTGACACATGTTGGCATTTTGTTTGTGAAATTCTCATATTGTATTGGATGAAGATGAAATTTGACATGAGCATAGTAGACACATTGTAGGACATCATGCTTTTGGTCCCATTCATTTCTTAATTGTTGTCACTGTTTTATGAATTATTGAAGTGGATGCTTGCTTGGATGCTTTGAATTGGCTTGTATAATTGTGTCTGGATTTCTTGATTTTCATTGACCTACTTTCTTTTGCCCAATTGAGCTGAAAATTGACATGCTATACATTGAATGAGTCCTGTTTAGGTGTGAATTTTTGTGGAATTAATTGAATTGTTTTGGTATGCTTTTGAGTGAGATAGTTCTGTTTGGTCATTTGAAGTTGCAAATTACATGATTGATGTTAAATTGTGCATGAAATGATAATGGTGATTGATATGAGCATGGGACCAATTGCATTTGCTTTTAATTTGTTTGAATATGATTTTGGATGAGTTGCACTTGCTGTTTAGGATTTTTTATCCCCTTTGGACCCTAGGCTTGGCCTAGTGGTCTAGTTTCTCACATTTGGTGTGGATTTTCAGGTTGAAATGCAAAAGGCTTAAGGGAAAAAGTGCAAGTTGATTAAATTGAGTTTTGTTTGATGTTGTGAACTAACATTGGCTTTGTGTTGTAGGTTTGATGCTTGAGTTTGGGATTATAGCTTGCACTTTTGTGCATTAACTTGTGTTGTCTGTATAGATTGACTTTTGCTGTTTATTGTTGGTTTGTCTGAGTACTGATGATACTTGATTGATTTCAGGTACATTTAGTCGCTTAGAGTTCTTTAAGAACTTGCTTGCTGCTGCTTGGTTTTTAAACCAATTGAGGTAGGACTTCTATTCTTCATGTAGTGTGGAAGACCTGGCCTGTTACTTGGCCAGGCAACTGTCTGAAGTCCTCCTTAAGAGGCGATGTTTGTGGTTGTTTACATTTGTGCCCAAGCAGGTAAAGACCTCTATGAGGCAATTCGCGGATCATAGGGATATGCAATCTATCCCCCGCTATTCTGTTGAGTTGTCCCTCTGCTCACACGGCTGTGTGTTGATGCATTGGGACACAAACCCAAGATCTTGTGCTGTTGCACAATCGAGTCAGAGTCTTGAGCGTAGAAGGGTCCCTCCATTCTGGACCCACGCTCCTTTGTCTGAAGCTCTCCCTGGTCAGGGATAAGAGCTGTGAAGTCTAATCTTCACTCACATTTCATCTGCTTCACCTTAGCCCCGCAATGGCAAGGTTAAGAGCGAATACTACCCATGTACAGATGACTTGCTTCAGCAGTCAAACCCATTGTTTGAGCCTCACTTGACTGGTTATAGTGTGTGCTTTGTGAATATTTGTTTGCTCTGTTTGCTTGTATGCTTGTATGCTTGTTTTCCTGGATAGGATTAGCTTGCAGTTGTGCAAATAGGTAGAAACCCCAACATAGGGCAATGATGCATGATAACACTAGGCTCGAGTACGGCTCCCTGGTAGTGTGTCTCCCCTTGGTTTCTGGCTAGATTTTCTTTCCCTTTCAGGGGAACTACATCGCCCTGATCCTCGTTCCAGACGAGGGATGTAGGCAGGAGACCGTGCGAGGTCTCTCCGGGCACTTTTTTTCTTTTTTGTGTGTGTACTTGACAGTTATAGGCTCGAGTTCCCGACTCCCTATTAACTTGTTTGGTTGTTGTGTGCTTGGAAGCTGATGTAAGTCCATCGAGTGGCATTCGGGTTCCAGTGTGCGTGTGTTTGGTTCGGATGCCGATGTAAGTCCAGTGATTGGCTTTCGGGCTCCACGTTTGCCGTTTTGTGCCTGTTTTGGTTCGGATGCTGATGTAAGTCCAGGGATTGGCATTCAGGCTCCATGTTTGCCTGTGTGTTGGTTTGCTTGTTTGGCGTGCGTGAGCCGAACTACGGCAGCTCAAATTCTCGTTCCAGACGAGATACGTAGGCATAGGATGCGACGTCCTATCGAGCTCTCTTCCTCTTAACCCCACCTGCGTTCCTTGTGTGTGTGTGTGTGATGTTTTAGCAACCTTTTCTTTTCTTAGAGCGTGGATCCCGTCGAGTACGACGGACGTGAGGGGTGCTAATACCTTCCCCTTGCGTAACCGACTCCCTTACCCTTTCTCTTTGGTCGCGAGACCATGCTTTTTCCAGGTTTCTCTGAGCGTTTCCTTTCCCTATCTTGGGATAAATAACGCGCAGTGGCGGCTCTGTGTTGTATTTTTGTTTTAGCCCGCCGGTTGTTTTTCGCGGATGCGATAGAATGTACCAGAAGCAAGCTAACTGTGGTTGTGGTAGCAAACAGAAGCTGGCGTCAGGCATAAAATCCACCAACTGGGTATACCACTTGTGTCTTGTGATCTGAGTTAAGAAGACAGTTGCGCCCTGTGATCTGAGTTACATTGTCTATGTACTCAACATTACATATTCTTCCGGAAGCTCTCCGGTTGAGGGGAAAGGTTCTGGTACAACTGATCCGTGTACCTCTTCTTCCCCATGTACACCAACTTTGGTGTTTGTGGTGGTGGAGCCAATGACAGAGATGAAGAGCATTCCCAAATTTGGATGTTTTGTCCAAAGGGCGAGATTGTTAATTCCTTAGGATTGGCATTAATTTTGTAAAACAAATAATGTAATCATCTCTGTTGTTTTAATATGTTGGGTTGAAGAAGTTCAACATCTGGACCAACATGTCATGTACGATGTCACGACATCATGCCTGTGACATCGTACATGTGTAGAAAACTGAATTAATTAATTCAGTATTTATTCTGGGATTAGTAAGGATATTTGGTGAATATCCTAACTCCCATGTGGAGGTCTTGAAGACTCAATCAGAAGATATATAGGCTCAAAATATGGAGATATATATGGAGAGATTCTAGGATTGAAGACCTTGTTTGTAGCAGAATTTTTCTGCTGAAGTTGTAACAGCAAAGAACAAGTCTGCTACGATTTCTGAAGGCCCAAATCCAGTTGGGTGAGTAGGTTATAAATAGCACATTGTAACCTAGTATTTGTAAGCCTCTTAGAATGAATTTTTAGGGGTGTGTCTGAGGTAAACCTCCCAACCTGTGGGAAGGTTACCATGTGTTTCTCAGTGGTAAAAGCTGAGAGTTTTTGTAACTCAAAGTCTGTAGGCAAGAGTGATTTTGTTCTTGAATGAAGCTGTGAAACAAGTTCAAGGTGTGTTAACATTACATTGTATTTGTAGTGATAGGAATGGAAACTGGAGGTTTCTATCTAGGAGTTCCTAGGTATAGATTGCATTGGGTAGGGATTAAGTGAAGAGTTGTAGGTCATGTTGGACTGAACTGGGTTAACAATTTCCTGTGTTTGTTTTCCTTCTGCATGTGTTTTTGTTACTGCCATAACTCAGCTGGTATTCCAGTCAGCTTACCAAGATGATAACAGACCTGGTATATAGCCTTCTGTTTGAATGTCAATCAGAATGTTGTAACATTCATCAGTGACAGTGTATACTGAACAATAAGCATGTTAGGTTCTGTTCAGTATTTATTTAAGTCTGTTCTCTTCCAGGATAACAGACCTGGCCGAAGGATCATTGTGAAACTGTTAAACTGGATGTTTGGACAGTTGATACTGATGGTTGATACTGAAGTAGAGACTAGTTGGTCTTTTACAGTACTGCAAACTTAGCACAGCATGGTTCCAGGAACATAACAGAATCAACATATGTTCTGATTGTCGAACTGAATGTTGTGACGTTCATTCTCAACAGCATGTGCTAAAGTGTAGGATGATTGGTTTTTCTGTTTAGGTATTTTTCTCAGGCTATTCTTCAGGGATTCAACAGCTGAGCTAAAATCCAGGAAACCAACTACTAACCTACAATTAATGAACCTAACAAATAACCTAGTTGTTAGCAATCTAATAAGTGGAAATTAGATTAAAGTGTTCAACCTTTAATTCAGGAAATACAAGTAAAATACAAACACATAGGAACAATGTAACAAATGATGTCCAAAATCAATAGTAAGACATCATGCTGATAACAGTGTAAGAAAACAACAGAAGTGAGTGCTATGATTGATCTCTGTTGAGTCTTTCTCCCTGATGCACAGAACCAGGTGTTAATCCATTCTAGGGTGACATAGAATGAGATGTCGTGACATCTGTGAACGTGTGCATATTAGTACAGTGGTTAATAACTATCTTGCTGTATTAGTTACAATGTTGGATCAGATGTCATGACTTGGAGTAGAACATCTGAATTCTGACTAACCAGAATTTCAATTGGTATCAGACCAGGCATCCTGTTCTGCTTCTGGATGAGATCCATGGGTGATACTTTCTGGTATCTTGCAAGAAGTTATGTTGGAACCTGTGGAAGGTTCTGTATTCTCCCTGAATGGTCCCTTGAAGTAGGTGGATGGACTGTTCATGACAGGAATGGTGTGTACCTGTCTCTGGAGGTTGGCTATGGACCCTTGTGTGGGACAGCTGTGCAAGTATTGAATCATACTCAAACTCGGTATGTTCTTGGAGGGTGATCTGATGAAGTGTGTGTTCATTGGGTGAGTTGTATTATGATTTCCGCTGCATAATACCTGGGAAAACTCAAACTCTGATGTAGTTTCCCCTCATGTGGATGAATGGCTGCAGCATTCAAGACCCCAGCATAATCTACTGAAGATGTCAAAGATACTTGAGTCCCCTCAAGTCCACTCTTAATGACGTCCTCAATTCAGGATGGTAAGAATCACTTAATCACCGATTCCTTTACTCTCTTGAGTAGTGTATGTGAAGACCTTGAAGCCTTTCAAGGAAGGTGTGTTCCAAGGAGGTGGAACTAATGTTCTATGTGATGTTAGAACATGTGGTTCAACAAGTATGCAACTACTTGTTGCAGAGCAGATGTGACTAGGTGTCAAACAAAGGGATACTCTTGTTTGGAACCTACTCCTGACCTGGAAGAGGAGACATCTGTGTGTGCTCAGTTGACAAGGGTAGGGTCAACTATGTGTATGCTCAAGAAGGTCCCTTGTAAAAGTCTGATCTCTAGAAGTGGAGCTGGTTGAGATGTGACATTGTGCAATTTCCTGTTGGGTGTCTTACTTCTGTAGATTGATCAGGGTGGAATAGTTGTTCCCTGAAGTACTATGTTGTTTTGGAAGACAAGTCCCCTGAATGTTAGAAGTCAATATTGGGGTAACCTAATTTCTATATCATTTAAGAGGATTGGAACCATGAATCTTGGTATTCATACACCACGTTCAGAAGTGACAGTTCTTACAAGGAGTGAGAATATGAAGATTCAGAGGTTGGTTGAGGTAGTATGCTCTGGAAGTGCATGTCTACTATTGACTGGTGTTGTGTGTCTCACTAGTACTTACGGTCAGCTGGAGTCTGATTGGGGGAGTTAGTTGCCACAGGGAGGATAGTGCATGTCATGTTGAGACATTTGTGTACAATACATGGATATTGGTGTGGAATTTCCATGATTGTTAATTTGAGGGGGAGTTTGGTTAACCTCCTCAAGGTTGGTCAGCCTAGGGTCTGGTTGGCTGTTGACCTGTGTCACATGGGTTCTGGTGGGTGTGTGACACGTTTGCAAGGAAGAATTCATCTCTCTCTTTCCTAAGGGTGAATTTAATCTGAGAAGAGTTTCAAAACTGTTGAAGTGCTTGCAAGCAGAAGATGTTGACACTAGAAGAGTATTTTCAAAGTAGTCTTATGGTGGAAGTATCTGAAAGGAATATTGGGAAAGGATTTAAGATCAATGTCAACTTGTGCCAAGTACAAGTATATAATTGATTATCCTTGGAACTCAAGATAACTGATGTTCTTAAAGATGTTGGAACATCTCTTCTTCAAGACCCTGTGCAGAATCACAGAAAGGATAGTACATTGGTTGATGATCTATCTCTTTGGTGGCAGCAAAAGCATATGATCTCTGAAAAGGTTTCCTGGCAAGAAACATGTTCAGCCTGGGTGTGTACAAGAAGAAGACATCATAGTCTTGATGGTGGTCACTTGGATCAGTTTATCCCTGATCTAAGTAAGGAAGTGCATTGGCTAATGCACACTATGAAGTTAAGAACAAGTGGCAGCATTCTTAACATCATGGAAACAGCCTTGCTTTAGGAAGTGGAATCCTTGGTATAGCTGAAGGGTTAGTTTCTAACTGGTCCTTCTGAAGACTCATGCATCAGAGTGTCTGATGTCTTTGGAGAAGAAGCAGTAATTCATCAAGGTGTGAGCTTGGATGACTTAACTGCAAACCTGCAGGATGGAGGTTGTTTACTCAAACTTGGTTCCACAATCAAGTCTATGAGAACATTGAACTCTTGTTCTGTAAAGGGAGGAAGTTCTTTCAAGTGGCAGAAGAAGGAGCTGAATTCAACAGCTAGATGTCTAAACACAATGTTGTGACATTTGGTTTAACATCAGATTCTTAGTTGGTGAAGTGGCACATCAACTTAAGATAGAAGGGTCTACAGAGTTGTAGATTGGGTACTTCAAAAGGATCGTTCTCATTGCAGTTCTTAGGAGTTGCTGGTTGGAAAAGATGTTACATGTTCATGTCTGAGAGACCCTAAGCTTTGTTTAACATGTAACTTGAAGTTCAAATCTCACTTGGAAGATCAGAATATCTTTGGGAGAAGTCTGATAAACTTGAAGAGGTCAAAAAGCAGCATTTGACCTTTTCATATGAGGATTCATGAAGGAGGTAATCAACCAGTGGCATTTGGTCTATCTCAGAAGTGAATTCGAAGAATCAAGATAATCCACATATGGCAGCTGATTATTCTTGAGGAAAGTCTGAGACAAATTACTTTTGAGCAGGAAAGTAGTAAGTTGAAGACTAAAGGAGGTGTTTTCTATTCATCTCTTGGAGCTTGTAGTAGGAGTTCTGAGCTATCTATGGAAGAGTATCTCTTGTAATGGGATGAAAATGTATATGTCCCAATGTATGTCTGGGTTCTTCTTGATCAACCCGGTGACTCAGTGATATCTGAAGACTATCAGATGGTGTGCCTTGTCTTGTTATGAAGGATGTCCCAGCCGATGTTAGAACATCTTGTGAAGTGGTCTTCTGTTCTGGTTAGAAGAGAGATTGACACAGAGTGTGAATGTGTTCAGCTAAGAGGGTTGAACAGAGGGTGTGCTCTTGAAGACATGAAGATGCGTCTTATGTTTTCCATTCATCAAGTGGTCGGGATTCTCTTTGAATCAGGAAGTATGTGAAGGTCCAACTTTGGGGTGTTGGATATGCTCATGTGTGACCTCCAAGTGTCAAGAGGAGAGTAGGGTGTCCATGACAGGGGGAGTTCTGTCTTTGAAGCTGCAAGTAATTATCAAGCTTGTGGTCTTTGTGTACTCTGATAACTAGGTATGGCACCTTGTCAGTTATCAGGATGCTGTGATGTATGTCAAGGCTGAGTGAGCAGAAGAATGTCTGACCGGATGTCATGACATTGCCCTGGTCAATGCTGCTAATTCCTTTTGAATCTTAAAGTCAGTAGGAATTATGAAGGTGATGTGTCAAATTCTGATAAATCAGAATAAGCCTGATGGCTACAGCTGTGTGGTACAGGGGGAGTAACCATTTGCTGAAGTGTGGGAATTTGGCTATAGCAGTGCCAGATGTCAAGTCTCTACTGGAGGTTGAAAGGGGTCTTGGGAAATGTTGAATACTGGCAGAATGCAGGAACAAGCCGCGTGGAATGTTAAGACATCGCGTGCAATGCGTCTGACTGCATATATGGATTAGTCTCCATGCACTGGAACTGCTGTTTTGGAAAAGAAACAGTCAAGAGCTATAAAAGGTATTCAAAGATAGTCTGAGATTTTGTTGGTGATTCTCTGACTGTTTCTTAGCAAAAATTAATGAATCTTGACCAAGCATTAATTCCTACCGTTAATTCCTAAGCACGGGCTGGACTATTTAAAGGATGTAATAGCCCTCTTCTTCTCACAAGAGAAACACTCCATTCCCTCAGAATCATGGGGTACGTTAAGGTTTGGGCAAGCTGCGCCTGGATCTGGTTTTGTGAAGGGTGCCTTTACAAATGTTTAGCTAAAAAGGGGGAGAGAAATACAGTCCTGGGGTTGAGAATGTACCAGAAGCAAGCTAACTGTGGTAGCAAACAGAAGTTGGAGTTGGTGTCAAGCACAAAATCCACCAACTGGGTATATCACTTGTGTCTTGTGATCTGAGTTAAGAGGACAGTTGTGTCTTGTGATCTGAGTTACATTATCTATGTACTCAGTATTACATATTCTTCCGGAAGCTCTCCGGTTGAGGGGAAAGGTTCTGGTACAACTGATCCGTGTACCTCTTCTTCCCCATGTACACCAACTTTGGTGTTTGTGGTGGTGGAGCCAATGACAGAGATGAAGAGCATTCCCAAATTTGGATGTTTTGTCCAGTGTATTGTTTATTTGTTTTAGCTAAAATTTGCCAAAGGGGGAGATTGTTAATTCCTTAGGATTGGCATTAATTTTGTAAAACAAATAATGTAATCATCTCTGTTGTTTTAATATGTTGGGTTGAAGAAGTTCAACATCTGGACCAACATGTCATGTACGATGTCACGACATCATGCCTGTGACATCGTACATGTGTAGAAAACTGAATTAATTAATTCAGTATTTATTCTGGGATTAGTAAGGATATTTGGTGAATATCCTAACTCCCATCTGGAGGTCTTGAAGACTCAATCAGAAGATATATAGGCTCAAAATATGGAGATATATATGGAGAGATTCTAGGATTGAAGACCTTGTTTGTAGCAGAATTTTTCTGCTGAAGTTGTAACAGCAAAGAACAAGTCTGCTGCGATTTCTGAAGGCCCAAATCCAGTTGGGTGATTAGGTTATAAATAGCACATTCTAACCTAGTATTTGTAAGCCTCTTAGAATGAATTTTTAGGGGTGTGTGTGAGGTAAACCTCCCAACCTGTGGGAAGGTTACCATGTGTTTCTTAGTGGTAAAAGCTGAGAGTTTTTGTAACTCAAAGCCTGTAGGCAAGAGTGATTTTGTTCTTGAATGAAGCTGTGAAGCAAGTTCAAGGTGTGTTAACATTACATTGTATTTGTAGTGATAGGAATGGAAACTGGAGGTTTCTATCTAGGAGTTCCTAGGTATATATTGCATTGGGTAGGGATTAAGTGAAGAGTTGTAAACGGGTGAGTTTAACTCTGAATTAATACTGCTAATAGTGGATCTTCTTCCTGGCTTGGTAGCCCCCAGATGTAGGTCATGTTGGACTGAACTGGGTTAACAATTTCCTGTGTTTGTTTTCCTTCTGCATGTGTTTTTGTTACTGCCATAACTCAGCTGGTATTCCAGTCAGCTTACCGAGATGATAACAGACCTGGTATATAGCCTTCTGTTTGAATGTCAATCAGAATGTTGTAACATTCATCAGTGACAGTGTATACTGAATAATAAGCATGTTAGGTTCTGTTCAGTATTTATTTAAGTCTGTTCTCTTCCAGGATAACAGACCTGGCCGAAGGATCATTGTGAAACTGTTAAACTGGATGTTTGGACAGTTGATACTGATGGGTGATACTGAAGTAGAGACTAGTTGGTCTTTTACAGTACTGCAAACTTAGCACAGCATGGTTCCAGGAACATAACAGAATCAACATATGTTCTGATTGTCGAACTGAATGTTGTGACATTCATTCTCAACAGCATGTGCTAAAGTGTAGGATGATTGGTTTTTCTGTTTAGGTATTTTTCTCAGGCTATTCTTCAGGGATTCAACAGCTGAGCTAAAATCCAGGAAACCAACTACTAACCTACAATTAATGAACCTAACAAATAACCTAGTTGTTAGCAATCTAATAAGTGGAAATTAGATTAAAGTGTTCAACCTTTAATTCAGGAAATACAAGTAAAAGACAAACACACAGGAACAATGTAACAGATGATGTCCAAAATCAACAGTAAGACATCATGCTGATAACAGTGTAAGAAAACAACAGAAGTGAGTGATAGGATTGATCTCTGTTGAGTCTTTCTCCCTAATGCACAGAACCAGGTGTTAATCCATTCTAGGGTGACATAGAATGAGATGTCGTGACATCTGTGAACGTGTGCATATTAGTACAGTGGTTAATAACTATCTTGCTGTATTAGTTACAATGTTGGATCAGATGTCATGACTTGGAGTAGAACATCTGAATTCTGACTACACCAGAATTTCAACAAGAATATCAAGAAGATTGTCCATAAAATGGTAAAGACATACAAGGATTGGAATGAGATGCTTCCTTTAGCTCTACATGGCTACAGAACTTCGGTACACAACTCTACTAGGGAAACTCCATTCTCACTTGTGTATGGCATGGAAGTTATTCTTCCAATCGAGGTTGAAATTCCTTCGTTAAGGGTTATTATGAAAGCCAAGCTTGATGAAGCACAATGGATCCAGTCCATATTTAATCAACTGTATCTCATAGACAAAAAGCGTTTGGCTGCTTTCTGCCATGGGCAGCTGTACCAGAGACCTCTCAAGAATTCTTTTTACAAAAAAGGTTTGCCTTTGCATTTTCTGGGAAGGTGACCTAGTCCTCAAGAAATCCTTGCCAATACATTTTGACTCATGAGGAAAGTGGAGTCCTAACTATGAAGTATCATTTTTCCATAAATAAGGCCTTATTAGGCGGAACCCTAGTCCTCACTGTAACACCTGGGGAAGAGGGAGTGGTTATCGATGCATGAGGCGTGACAATGAGACACTCCTAGCAGCTTCTAGGGAAAAAACCGAATTCACATCATAATTAGAGGGATCATGAGGTTGTGTAGGTATGGGACTGCATGGTTAGGGGAAGGTTTATAAGGATTAATTGGTATTATCTATACCAACAAGATGCATCTTTTTTTGGTAGCCTAACAAATAAGAACTCCATAGTTAAGTGTGCTTGACTTGGAGTAGTATTTGGATGGGTGACCTTCTGCGTAGTTTCCCGGAAAGCGTGTGAGTGAGGACAAAACATGTTGAAAAGACCCGTGTTGGTTTGTGGGATCAATCGAAAATCTTGAAAGCAATATGAGGCGTTACATAATGGTATTAGAGCCCTACTTATCCTAATAGTATTTGGTTTGGGGATGAACCATGCGGAAGCTAGTTGGCATGTAATACCGGAGGCCAAAGAGGACGGAAAGTGGTTACATGTAACACCCGAGGGTGAGGGGGTGGTTATTTGTTCACGAGGCATGATAATGAGACACTCCTAGCATCTTTTAGGGAAAAATTGAATTCATATCAGAATGAGAGGGATTCTGAGGTTGTGCAGTTGTGGGACTGCATGGTTGAAGGAAGGCTTATAAGGATTAATTGGTACTACCTATACTAACAAGATACATCTTATTTTAGGTATCCTAATAAATAAGAACTACATAGTTAAATTTGTTTGACTTGGATTAGTATTTTGATGGATGACCCTTATGTGAATTTTCCCAGAAAGCGTGTGAGTGAGGTCAAAACATGTTGAAAAGACTCGTGTTGGTTTGTGAGTTCTGTCGGTGATCTTGAAAGAAATATGGTACTCTACACTCACCATCATGGATGGGGAGGAGTTTCCACTTCCAGTGAACTCCGATGCAATCAAAACATATTATGCCTAAAAGGAAATGAATAAAGAGCCCGCTAGATTGACATCCGAAAGGATAACCTAGGAAGAAATGGGTATCTTGGTGGACAAAAAAAAGAAATATCTAGGCAAAAGTTAGGGATCAAATAAAAAATGATAATAAGCCCGCTAAATCAAAAACCCGAAAAGGCGAGTTAGGCCAAAATGGGTATCCCGGTGGACGAAAAAAAGAGAAAAAATGTCCATGCAAAAGATAGGGATAAAGGCATTTGACTGCAACAGTTGAGCCTATTTCATCACAGCTAGAACTCATACGGCAAAGATCGGTCCAGTTATCGTAAACTGAAGCAAAGTATTGGGATTCATATTTTATAGTGGACAGTAGCATGTGTAATAATCAATGGAAATTCATATAAATTCATATAAATTTCCCATTTCCATTTACCTCTTCTAGGATTTTGCATCTTTGTACTCACAGCTTATGTACAAACTTTGTTTCACATCCAATAAATTTCTCTTTCTCTTATCAGATTTCTTTTCCTATACTTTGTTTGTAAAATATTGATTATGTTTATGTATAATACTGCAAAACATCGAGAATAAAACAAAAGCTAAAAAGAAAAATGTTTGCATTGCTTTGATTACTTGAAAAATTCTAAAGGGAGATCGGTAGTCTATAGTGTACGCTTAATACACGAAAGCATCTCAACGACCGCCGGATCAGGTCATAAGCCATTCTCTCTCTTAGAAATAATCAAAATGAAATCTCCAGTAGTTGTGGTAACCTGGAGTTTTATCCTTTGCTAAGAATTCTCTTGTTCAATCATCGGATGTCGGAGAATCTAAGTTTACCATCATGCAAAAGGAGTCTCATCCTTGTAGATATCAGTCATTTCCTTCCATAAAAATAGCATATCGTGCATAGTATCATACATCATGAATTCAAGTATAAGCATTGCACAATGCATAACAGACACCTTTTTTATGGATGATTTATTCCCCAACCAAGTATTTAAGTCAATAATCCCAATAAAAATATATCTTCCATTCCATATCCCCATCAAACAAACTCCTGATAATACACATAGTATCATTACATTACATATGTTTCCTTCTCAAAGGACAAATTTTGGTGTCTTTGTATTTAATCATCTTCTACCTCGAACGCTCGAAAGTAGTCACCATTCATGCCTTCAGGTTTAATATGTTTAAATAGGGGAAACTATCATACTCCAAAATTTGTGCTACCTATTTTTATTTTTTCTGGCTCATGGCCCATGATTCACCTACATACATCTACCTTAACCATCCATTTGCGCGTAACATCACTGATTCAAAGGTTCCTATTACTTATGATACAAGATATTAAATTATGATAAGAATGCTATCAATCTTCATGGGTTATGGTTTTCTTATGGTGTGCACTTGGGAAATAAGCTTGTGGGATCATTGTGATATATTTGACATTTTGGGGCACGATTCACTTTGAATATTGACTTGCTTGGCTTAAGTTATGGGATCCTTAATTTTGGTCAAGACACTTGATTGTGTTGGAATACATCATGAACAAAAAGAGTTGGAATTCATTTACACCATGTTTGGCTCTTGGTCAACAAAGTCAACCATGAAAGGTTGACTTTTTATTGACCATTTTCTTATGATATTTTTACATGTTAAGTATAGATGGGGATTTGTTTTCTTGACTAAGGCATTTTAATTCAAATTTCAAAGATTTAAGAGACAAAATTTAAATTTTAAAGTTTTGAGGGAAAAGTTCCATTTTACTTAAAGCATGGGCAAGTTACATACATTGGACAATCTTACATTCAAACAACAAAATACTACATTACAGGTGCGGAATTGAAAATTATACAAAAAAATACCAATTTTGACCTAAGGTTGACTTTTTGGTCAAACAGTTGATCAAAGTCAACTTAACCCTAGACATATTCCCTTCTTCATCTTCATGGCTCCCACTTTGATCTCCAAGTCACCAATCTTCATTATGGTGCATCATGCCAAGTTTTGCTCATGTTCATGTTGTAACACCCTTCTAAATACCCCAAAATTTCTAATTAAAATAATAACATATCAATCAGAGTAATTATGCCCCGAAGGGTGTCACACAATCATTACACAACAATTATCAAAATATCCTGTCATGCTCATTTATTAAATCAAAATAAGACTCTTTTGCATAATTCGCAGCGGGTACAAAACATCGACATTCAAATCATGTACTACATTACATGTAAAGTTGAATCAACAACTAAATTAAAACATAGTCAAACATTCCCTCCCGATGTTACATCTACCAGAGCATGACCCACTAAGGACGACACTAGACTCCATAGCACTAGCTTCTACTCAACTCACTGCTCGTTACCTGAAAAATAGATGTAAGGGTGAGTTCCTCAATCAATATAATAAGCATTATAGAACAACATGTAATGCTAAGTAAATAACACATCAATTCACCCTAATCAGACTACGCACTCAGCAACGGCAATATCCGTTCAAACATCATATTCAACAGTAACATATAGCATATGTATAATCTCAACCATACTCAACATCAACAACACAACACATAACACACATATAATACTGGAATACATCCATTCATATTATATGCCATACATTCATTATGAAATGAGACTCCACACATGCGGTACCGACTATTCTTGAACATACAGTTCAAGCTCACCGATCAAATCCAGATACGGCTACTAAGCTCACTAGTCCCACTCATTTGAGATCTAATGACTCACTCACTAATTCCTCACCGTGGGAATTAGCTACAGCCCCGAAGGCTAGACTATGCACACTAATCATCTAGCATGCAGACATCAACAACAAACCCACCATGGTTCACTCACTAATTCCTCACCATGGGAATTAGCTACAGCCCCAAAGGCTAGAATAAGCATGCTAATCACCTAGCAATGCAACAACAACAACAACAATTCAAGAATAGACATAAGCTCACACTCTAAGCCATAAAACAGTCTATTCACAAATGCATACATAACTGATACATTCACAGCATCATGCTTATCATCACACATCATTAATACATTTTATCACGAAAGCATATCACATCCTGCCACATAATCAAATACAGTATTAGCACACTCTACTAATACCTATACCACTCAAAACAACGGGAAATGATCCCTGCTACATCATACATCAGCTAAGTACATCACTCAGCCTAACCAACCAAAAATTGCACAACAACAGCACAGAAAATCACAATTCTGCCCATACGCGTATTGCCTATGCCTATACGCGTATTGCCCACGCCTGACCAAATCCATACGCGTAATGCCCACGCCCATACGCGTATGCTACGCGTATCACATTCCCAT
Organism: Lathyrus oleraceus; assembly: GCF_024323335.1. Classification (NCBI taxonomy): domain Eukaryota; kingdom Viridiplantae; phylum Streptophyta; class Magnoliopsida; order Fabales; family Fabaceae; genus Lathyrus; species Lathyrus oleraceus. Next base: position 8,519 of record NW_026112849.1, on the reverse strand, counting down.
ACGCGTACCAACAGAGACCAAAACACGTTCAAAACATCATCTTCCTCATCCATACGCGTATTGCCTAGTGCCATACGCGTACCAGCCATCTCATACGCGTATTGCCTAGTGCCATACGCGTATGACCAGAAACCAGAACTCTCAGATCTGCAATGGCTTTCTCTGCTACGGGATCTATCCAATTCACCCTTCCACAGTCCAAATTTCACCCAATATTACACATAACATCTAACACGAATCATACATTTTCGATTTCACAAATTGTTAACCTTTCTACCTCTAATTCCTACGAATTTCTCATCAATCATCACCCAAATTCGTTCATCAATAAGTCACAAGTTCATCACATATATCATTCAATCAGAGGCAATTTCAATGGTTTCTCACTACCCATCACATACTATCCCATAATACCCGTTAATCGATGATAAACCCCCCTTACCTGAGTTAATCCGGCACTTCCGTTAGCTTCAAGCTTTTCCTCTTCTCTTGCTCTGCCTCTTTGCCTTTTTCCACTTTCAGCTGCTTCTCTGTTCCTCTTCACGTGAAAACCCTTTTTACCACAAATGGGACTTTTTATTATTCCAACTTATTTTATTCCAATAATAAAACCCAATAATATTATCCCAATAATAATAATAATCCAAAAATAATAATAATAAAATTCCCAATTATTTAATTAAATTAATAAATAAATTATTAACTCAATTTTAAATAATTATTTTATTATTATCGGGGTGTTACAACTCTCCCCTACTAAAAGAGTTTTCGTCCTCGAAAACATACCTCAAGCGAACAACTCTGGGTAAGACTCCTTCATCTTACTCTCCAGTTCCCAAGTCACATTGCCACCTGCTGGTCCTCCCCAAGCTACCTTCCTTTTCCAAAACACAAGCTCTCAAAAGATCCTCTAATGACTGAATCGTCCTCTCAGTCTGACCATCAGTCTGCGGATGATATGCAGAACTCAATCTCAGCTTAGTTCCCAAAGCTCTCTGCAAACCTTCCCAAAAATTCGATGTAAATCTAGGATCTCTGTCCGAAACAATACTCGACGGAATACCATGCAAACTTACAATCTTCTCAATATACAACTCGGCTAATCTCTCTAACGGATAATCCATTCTGATCGGAATGAAATGAGTCGATTTTGTCAACCTGTCAACAATCACCCAAATGGCTTCAAAATTCTTATTTGTCCTCGGCAACCCAGAAACAAAATCCATACTGATACTATCCCACTTCCACTCTGGAATAGCCAACGGTTGCATTAGCCCAGACGGCTTCTGATGCTCAATCTTTGACTTCTGACAAGTCAAACAGGAATAAACAAAACTCGCAATTTCTCCTTTCATTCCCGGCCACCAAAATAACTTCTTCAATTCATGATACATCTTCGTAGCTCCAGGATGAATACTCAAGCCACTACGATGTCCTTCCTCAAGAATACTCTTCTTAAGTTCGGCAACGTCCGGAACACACACCCGATTACCAAATTTCAAAACACCATTCTCGTCAACTCTGAATTCACCACCTTGACCTTGATTCACTAAAGTCAACTTATCAACCAAAAGCATATCGGATTTCTGACCCTCTCTGATCTCATCCAGAATACCACTTGTTAACTTCAACATTCCCAATTTAACACTATTGTGAGTACTCTCACACACCAAACTCAAGTCTCTAAACTGCTCAATTAAATCCAATTCCTTAACCATTAACATAGACATATGTAACGATTTCCGGCTCAACGCATCAGCTACTACATTTGCTTTACCCGGATGGTAATTCAACCCAAAGTCATAATCCTTCAGAAATTCTAACCATCTCCTCTGTCTCATATTCAGCTCTTTCTGATCAAACAAATACTTTAAACTTTTATGGTCACTGAAAACTTCAAATCTTGACCCGTACAAATAATGCCTCCATAACTTCAGAACAAACACCACAGCTGCCAACTCTAAATCGTGCGTCGGATAGTTCCTCTCATGAACCCTCAGCTGTCTCGAAGCATAAGCTATAACCTGCTTATTCTGCATCAACACACCACCCAAACCCAACAATGAAGCATCACAGTAAACCTCAAATGGTTCCGACGAACTCGGTAATATCAGAATAGGAGCAGTAGTCAACCTTTTCTTTAACTCTTGGAAACCTTCTTCACATTTTGAATCCCAAACAAACGCTTGCCCCTTTCTAGTCAACATTGTCAACGGTAACGCCAACTTGGAAAATCCCTCAATGAATTTTCTATAATAACCTACAAGTCCAAGAAAACTCCTTATCTCAGAAACTGACTTCGGAGCTTCCCACTTAGATACCGCTTCTATCTTAGAAGGATCAACAGCAATACCACCTCTTGAAATCACATGACCAAGAAAACTAACCTCTTCTAACCAAAATTCACATTTAGAGAGTTTAGCAAATAACTTCTTTTCTCGTAGAACTTCTAAAACCACTCTCAAATGCTCAGCATGCTCTTCTTCAGATTTCGAATACACCAAAATGTCATCAATAAACACCACAACAAACTTGTCTAGGTACGGATGGAAAATCCTATTCATATACTCCATAAATACTCCAGGCGCATTAGTCACACCAAAAGGCATTACAGAATAATCATAATGTCCATACCTTGTTCTGAAAGCAGTCTTCTGAATGTCCTCAGTTTTCACACGTATCTGATGATACCCAGACCTCAAATCTATCTTGCTGAACACACTTGCACCAATCAACTGATCCATCAAATCATCAATCCTCGGCAAAGGATACCGATTCTTGATCGTCACTTTATTCAGTTGCCTGTAGTCCACACACAACCTCATAGTACCTTCTTTCTTCTTAACCAATAACATTGGAGCACCCCACGGTGACACACTCGGACGAATAAATTTCTTATCCAACAAATCTTCCAACTGACTCTTCAATTCAGTTAACTCAACAGCAGACATACGGTACGGAGCCATCGATATCGGTCTAGTACCAGGTACCAAATCAATCGAGAACTCAACTTCACGCTCTGGCGGCAATTCATTCACCTCTTCCGGAAACACATCAGGAAAATCACACACCACAGCCAGATCACAAATCACCAGTTTATCTTTAGCTTCCAAAGTCGCTAACAGCATAAACACTCTGCCCCATCTGCTACTTCCTCATTCACCTGCCTCGCTGATAGAAACAAACTCTTTCCTCCTTCAATCTCAGGAAAAATCACAGTCTTATCAAAACAGTTAATAGAAACTCGGTTAAACACCAACCAATTCATACCCAGGATAACATCAATCTGCACTAGTGGAAGACACACAAGGTCTATCCCAAAGTCTCTACCAAAAATACTCAAAGGACAACTCAAACAAACTGAAGTAGTAGTCACTGAACCCTTCGCAGGAGTATCAATCACCATACTTCCAAGCATCTTAGATATCTCTAACTTAAGTTTCACAGCACAATCCAAAGATATAAAGGAATGAGTAGCACCTGTGTCAATAATAGCTACAAGAGGAAAGCCATTAATATAACACGTACCTCGGATCAAACGATCATCTGCAGAAGTCTCAGAACCCGATAAAGCAAAGACCTTGCCTCCTGACTGATTCTCTTTCTTCGGCTTAGGACACTGTGGACTGATATGACCCACTTCTCCACAGTTGAAACAAGTCACAGTCTTCAACCGACACTCTGCAGCCAAATGACCACCTTTTCCACACTTGAAACACTTCATCTCAGCACTGGTACACTCATGAACACGATGTCCAGCCCGACCACATCTATAACACTTAACAGGAGCACTAGAGTCTCCCCCACTAGGCCTCTTCATCCCACTCTGCTTCTGGAAACCTTTGCCAGCTACATACGGTTTCCCACGATCAATCTGATTCTTACCTTTCCTATCAACCCTCTGCTGATAGCTCTCTGCTCTGGCCTTGGAATCCTGTTCAAAAATCCTGCAACAGTCAACCAAGTCAGAAAACACCCTGATCCGCTGATATCCAATCGCCTGCTTGATCTCGGGACGCAACCCGTTCTCAAACTTCACACATTTGGAAAATTCCCCAGTAGCCTCACTATAGGGAGTATAATACTTTGACAGCTCTGTGAACTTAGCAGCATACTCAGTAACAGACCGGTTACCCTGCTTCAATTCCAAGAATTCTATTTCTTTCTTTCCTCTGACATCCTCTGGAAAGTACTTCCTCAGAAATCTCTCTCTGAACACAACCCAAGTGATCTCAGCATTTCCAGCAGATTCCAACTCAGTGCGGGTAGCAACCCACCAATCATCAGCTTCCTCTGACAGCATATGCGTACCGAACCTGACCTTCTGGTTATCGGCACACTCAGTTACTCGGAAGATTCTCTCGATCTCCTTCAACCACTTCTGAGCGCCATCTGGATCGTATGCTCCCTTAAACATTGGAGGATTGTTCTTCTGGAATTCACTCAATTGACGAGCAGCTCCCATTCCCACAACATTCGGATTTCCTCCAAGTACTCCAGCTAGCATACCCAGAGCCTCAGCAATTGCAGCATCATCTCTACCTCTTCCAGCCATCTCTATTCTGAAAACCCAAACAAACTAAAACAATGAGTACTGATAGGTTACACAACACCTATACCGTACAGGGGAAACAGAATAATTACGACTCGACTCGACCGACTATGCTCTGATACCACTAATGTAACACCCTTCTAAATACCCCAAAATTTCTAATTAAAATAATAACATATCAATCAGAGTAATTATGCCCCGAAGGGTGTCACACAATCATTACACAACAATTATCAAAATATCCTGTCATGCTCATTTATTAAATCAAAATAAGACTCTTTGCATAATTCGCAGCGGGTACAAAACATCGACATTCAAATCATGTACTACATTACATGTAAAGTTGAATCAACAACTAAATTAAAACATAGTCAAACATTCCCTCCCGATGTTACATCTACCAGAGCATGACCCACTAAGGACGACACTAGACTCCATAGCACTAGCTTCTACTCAACTCACTGCTCGTTACCTGAAAAATAGATGTAAGGGTGAGTTCCTCAATCAATATAATAAGCATTATAGAACAACATGTAATGCTAAGTAAATAACACATCAATTCACCCTAATCAGACTACGCACTCAGCAACGGCAATATCCGTTCAAACATCATATTCAACAGTAACATATAGCATATGTATAATCTCAACCATACTCAACATCAACAAAACAACACATAACACACATATAATACTGGAATACATCCATTCATATTATATGCCATACATTCATTATGAAATGAGACTCCACACATGCGGTACCGACTATTCTTGAACATACAGTTCAAGCTCACCGATCAAATCCAGATACGGCTACTAAGCTCACTAGTCCCACTCATTTGAGATCTAATGACTCACTCACTAATTCCTCACCGTGGGAATTAGCTACAGCCCCGAAGGCTAGACTATGCACACTAATCATCTAGCATGCAGACATCAACAACAAACCCACCATGGTTCACTCACTAATTCCTCACCATGGGAATTAGCTACACCCCAAAGGCTAGAATAAGCATGCTAATCACCTAGCAATGCAACAACAACAACAACAATTCAAGAATAGACATAAGCTCACACTCTAAGCCATAAAACAGTCTATTCACAAATGCATACATAACTGATACATTCACAGCATCATGTTTATCATCACACATCATTAATACATTTTATCACGAAAGCATATCACATCCTGCCACATAATCAAATACAGTATTAGCACACTCTACTAATACCTATACCACTCAAAACAACGGGAAATGATCCCTGCTACATCATACATCAGCTAAGTACATCACTCAGCCTAACCAACCAAAAACTGCACAACAACAGCACAGAAAATCACAATTCTGCCCATACGCGTATTGCCTATGCCTATACGCGTATTGCCCACGCCTGACCAAATCCATACGCGTAATGCCCACGCCCATACGCGTATGCTACGCGTATCACATTCCCATACGCGTACCAACAGAGACCAAAACACGTTCAAAACATCATTCCTCATCCATACGCGTATTGCCTAGTGCCATACGCGTACCAGCCATCTCATACGCGTATTGCCTAGTGCCATACGCGTATGACCAGAAACAGAACTCTCAGATCTGCAATGGCTTTCTCTGCTACGGGATCTATCCAATTCACCCTTCCACAGTCCAAATTTCACCCAATATTACACATAACATCTAACACGAATCATACATTTTCGATTTCACAAATTGTTAACCTTTCTACCTCTAATTCCTACGAATTTCTCATCAATCATCACCCAAATTCGTTCATCAATAAGTCACAAGTTCATCACATATATCATTCAATCAGAGGCAATTTCAATGGTTTCTCACTACCCATCACACTATCCCATAATACCCGTTAATCGATGATAAACCCCCCTTACCTGAGTTAATCCGGCACTTCCGTTAGCTTCAAGCTTTTCCTCTTCTCTTGCTCTGCCTCTTTGCCTTTTTCCACTTTCAGCCGCTTCTCTGTTCCTCTTCACGTGAAAACCCTTTTTACCACAATGGGACTTTTTATTATTCCAACTTATTTTATTCCAATAATAAAACCCAATAAATTATCCAATAATATTATCCCAATAATAATAATAATCCAAAAATAATAATAATAAAATTCCCAATTATTTAATTAAATAATAAATAAATTATTAACTCAATTTTAAATAATTATTTTATTATTATCGGGGTGTTACACACTAGTGATGATCTTCATGCTATTTTTATAAAAGACTCCATGCCATGAATTCCTCCCTTACCATGTTATGATAAGCCAACAACAAACTAACTTAGAGATATAACCAGCACTGCACAACTAGAAAAAAGGCATCATCATATAACCATGGACATACAATATGAAGCCTAACATGCCAATATATATATATATATATATATAATATATTATATATATATATATATATATATATATATATATATATATATCCTATTAATCCACCTAATTATCATGATTCAACATACACCAAGACAAGGTCAGTGTAGAAATACAAACACACCTAAACTTTCATACCTGCCAACCTACAAACCAAGTCATGACAACACACATAAAGTACACACACATAAGACTTATCATTCATATAGTAAAGATAAAACACTTAGCAACACATATATCATCAAATCAAATCATTGCACATACAATAAAAAACATGGCAGCACACAAACCTCAAAATAAGCAATGTTATGCAAATGTGTTTCATCTAACCATTCAACAACATCTTACCCAAGTTAACCTATTAACCACTAGGCTATTTGAAATAAATCCTAATACTTCTATAACTACCATCCCCAATCCAATTTGTAATGTTAGGCATGAACCACATTGTTAGGCTAACTGACCAAGTCAGTTAGCGGCCATCCAAACCAACTTCCTTGATCTGATTCACAAGACAACAAACCAACTTCCCCCATCTGAAACTAATCAATTTCAATCTCAACTATCAAACAATTGTGGCTAATCATTTAACCTTGCAACAAACCAACCTTTCATACCAACTTGCAACCAACCTTTGATTCCGCAACAATTAGTCCCAACTGTTAAGCCATTAGTCAATTTTCACTTAGTTATTTTAACTGCTAAGATTAAATTCCAAGTTAACTAAACAAGCCTTAAAAATCACTAACATTGCATTAACTAAGAAGTTCTAAGTGATTCCTTTTAAGTAGTTTGTTCTAGCAATGGTTAGTTAGTTAATTAGCAACTAATTACTAACTATTACTACTTCAAGCTAATGGATTCTAATGCAGTTAACTCATAACATAACCAATATGACTATCAACAAACCTCCTACTGGTATAACCCATTAACCATTTCCAAATTATCATTTACCACCTAAATTAGCATCTGTAGAGCTAAATTCACGACCATCAAGTTATGGATAAGCTCAACGTCAATAAAACCAAAGTCGCCACCACGCTTTTATGTTTCCAAAGGAAAAGGGAAAAGTACGAACAAAACCCAAAGATAATAACTTTTCAAATCAAAACTAATAAAATGCCAGAGATTACAGGTAAGGGGGTTGGTTACACAAAGGTAAGGTGTTAGCACCCAAAGTATCCTAGGTACTCCTAGGGAGCCCTTTTTTATGTGTGCATGTGTTTTTGGTATAAAAAGATGTTGATAAAATAGAGTGTGGGGATGAGAAAAAGAATTCATTGATTATATTTTTGTGTTTGACAAAACCTTTGGACTTGTGTCTACGTACCAACATCAAAATGAGGGATCAAAACCTCGTAGTTCGTGGTAACATTTTTAAATAAGTTGGTGAATTTCTTTTAACAAGACTTTAATAAGAAAGGCACAAAGGGCCAAAAGTTTAAATGGAGTTGTTAGTTTTTTTGTCTTTTAAAATTTTAAGTCAATATGATTAAGTTTATTTACAAATTTGATTTTAAGAACGAGTTTGCAAATTCAATGGCGTAAGGCCAGAGTTTCTAATTATT